>NC_058409.1:130608358-130631386 GCF_002201575.2 Neomonachus schauinslandi | reverse complement strand
TTTCTTTCTTTCTTTCTTTCTTTCTTTCTTTCTTTCTTTCTTTCTTTTTTCTTTCCTTCCTCCCTTCTTTCCTTCCTTCCTTCCTTCCTACCTTTCTTCCTTCCTTCCTTCTCCTTCCACATCTCCTCCTCCACCTCCTTCATGTTCTCCTTCTTCTAACTCTGAAGGAAAGAAGGACAAAATTTTAAAAATTAAAAAAAAAAACAACAACAGAACCTGGGGCCTGAAGAAAGGTGAAAAAACAGTTAGATTTAACATATCCCATGAGAAGTAAAAAAAAAAAAATGTTTTATGTGGTTCAGAGTGCCTGGGAGAGAGTGTAGAACAGAACAGAATAGCCAGCATAACAAACACTGAAGAAGGAAGAAGAAAGATCTACTTACGTAAGGACTGTTATTTTTAAAAAATACCCAAGGTTGGGGCGCCTGGGTGGCTCAGTCGTTAAGCATCTGCCTTCGGTTCAGGTCGTGATTCCAGGTCCTGGGATCGAGCCCCACATCGAGCTCCCTGCTCAGCGGGAAGCCTGCTTCTCCCTCTCCCACTCCCCCTGCTTGTGTTCCCTCTCTCGCTGTGTCTCTCTCTGTCAAATAAATAAATAAAATCTTTAAAAAAAATAAAAAATAAAAAATAAATAAAAAATACCCAAGGTAAAAGATATGAAGAGGACAAAAAAAAAGGTTTTGTGACCAGTCACTAAATGGATCGGATTTCAAAAAGCAACTAGAATAGAACAGCAAGGGAATTTAGTTTAGGTATGGAAGGTAGTTTTGACTTTACTTATTTTGCATTTTGATTTTTTTTTCTGAAAATTTTCTTTTACTGAAAAATCTGCACTAAAAACAAAATTTGTCCTCAAAAAATTGCATGTTTAGAAATCTCTCCAGGGTAAAATTTGCTATACTTTTCTCAGATTAAAAAAATCCTCATCTTAGTACTTTTAATCCTAATGATGAAAGACAAGGAAAATTAAATTCAAATGCATAAATTTTAAATCCTAATAAAAATCACATAAAGAGTTCTGACAGAGTCCTTATTTTGTGAAGTAATATTTTCTATATTTTTAAAGCAGTGTTTTAACATTTTAATCAGTGTTGCAACATTAAAAGGATATAGGTTTTTGTAGACCCACACCCATCTTTGAATTTTTGAATTCAGCAGTGTGGTTAACCTTTTCATTCATTGTTGGAAGGTCACCACTCCTAACTTACTCTTCATTGTCTTTTATATCAATGTCTGTTTTTCTCATTGAGTTTGTTTTATGGTAGAGTCCTCTTTCAAGTATTTTCTGTGAGTTGCATCTTGATGTAGACTTTGAATTCTCCATATCTACAAAAAAAAATTTTTTTCAATCCTAAGAAGGTGAAATATCTGTTAAAAAGTAATGTCGTCTTAACTTGATGTATGATTCCTGGGTAGAGGAGTTTTTTTGTATATTCTTCTAGCTCCCAGAGTTAGAGATGAGAAATTTAATACATTTTAATATTTTACTTTCTCAGTGACTTCTCTCTCAAGAAACTTAAAAAGATGTCCTTTCCTTTTCTTTTAATACTTAGAATTCAGAAATTTTACTAGGATATGTATAAGTGAATAGTTCTTTTTTTGTTTTTCCTCAAGCTTGCCTATATCTCAGTGAATGTTTATAATTTTTTGACTCAAATGTTTTTTCAAACCAAGTGTAGCTTTCTCTATTATTTATTCAAATGCTCTCCATCCTATGTTTGTTTCTAATTTTCTTTTTTGAAACTGCTATTATGTGAATCATAGGTCATCTAGTTTTGTCTCAATTGCTGCATAATGGAGTGATTTATGAAAACAAATATTTTTTATTGCATGAAACCAGTTATTAACAGTAGAATAATGCATATATTGGCCTAATAGTGATTTAAAAAATCTTATCCGTATATTTACAGAGATATTGTCTAGAAAGTAGAATAAGTTATACTTTCTCGGTGATTTATATTGTCTGTTATTTCCTATAGTGGAGATATCATTTAGTAAACACTACAAATGATAAATAAAATGTATTCACTATTATAATGAAAGGTTATGTTAACATATACTTCCAACTGACACATCATGACCTCTTCACTTGTGGCCATGAATGACTTTTCATAACATGAAACATCATGTTCTTAAGATTATCAATGTTTGAGCTAATCTTTACTATGAGTTAATCAGCATATGTTTTTTATCATCAGGACTGGGGACTCAAATAAGTAATTCAAAATAATGATACATATACAGAAGTGAAAACTAATTTTATAGCACTGAGTTATGCAAGTGTTTTCTAAAAGACATTTAAATGGAAAACTAACATAAGTTAATAAGTCAATAAAAATATAAAATTGACTTTAATATATTGTTTAATGGTATTGAATTATCAGATGAGAAGATTTTTTTTCATTAACTCAAATCTAGTTCTGTCCTCAACAATTATGATTCAATAAACTGAGTGGACTTCAGATATTTTGATGTTTTGCAGCTTCTCTGGGAGAATATGAAGTAGCTAGGGAGTATGTTTTGAGGGAAAAAAAATACCAAAAACCTGAAACTAAAAAATGTAATAGCCCTTCTATTTGGGTAGATCATTTCTACTTCTTCACATTGCACAAACTTACTTTGTTTCCAGAGATTTACTTGAATTTTTTAAGCATATATTATTCATAATATGTGCCATAAACTCATTTTGCTATTTATGAAGTAGAAACTTATGAAAGGCTGCAGAGTACATAAGATCAATAAAAGATTATGAGAATCTTTTGAGCCAGAAAATAGTTCAGAGAGCACAGAGCACTATTAATTAACACTAAAAGGAAATAAAAGTTTAGATGAATGTTTTAATTTAGTCCAAATGTAAAAATTTGCAAATGTAAAGAAAAGATGGCGGGCGGGAAGCTATAACGTGATACAATCTGCTGGAAACTACTTAATTTGAACTGGGTTTATTACATTGGAGGACCTGACTTGATAGTTTTATTTGCTTTTATTAAAGATGCTTCAAATTCTTTATTCTTTATTAATCATAAGTTACAATACAATTTCCTATATGCATGAAATTTTTTTTATTATTATTTTATTTATTTATTTGAGAGAGAGAGAATGAGAGACAGAGAGCATGAGAGGGAGGAGGTTCAGAGGGAGAAGCAGACTCCCTGCCGAGCAGGGAGCCCGATGCGGGACTCGATCCTGGGACTCCAGGATCATGACCTGAGCCGAAGGCAGTCGTTTAACCAACTGAGCCACCCAGGCGCCCCATATGCATGAAATTTTATCTCATAGTAAAGGCATGTTAAAAATCTTATTGACCCACTTAGTGAAACATCACTTCTTCTACAGTGATTCAGTTACTATTACCTTTCGGGAAATCTTTTTTTTTGTTTGTTTGTGGTTTTTTGTTGTTGTTGTTTTAAGTAAGCTCCAGGCGCAGTGTGGAGTCCAACATAGGGCTTAAATTAAATTTCATGACCCTAAGATCAAGACCTGAGCTGAGATCCAGAGTCGGATGCTTAACTGACTAAACCACCAACGTGCCCTTTGTTTGTTTTTGTTGTGGTGGTTGTTTGGTTTCTAAAACCACCACTTACAGAAAGTAAATTAAAACAACTACAATTCTACACACATGTATTTGACACTCCTCATCTTTCAACACCTACTACTATTAAGACTTAAAATCAAGTTCAGATATTCGGATGAGAAATTAAGTTAACAGCCCCAGATTCACAGAGAAGTAAGCTTCAGCACAAAGTTTTAACATAGGTATATATGACCCTAAAATCTATTGTCTAATCTATAATTTGATATCTAAAATGATAGCTATCACATATTAAGGATTTGGGTGCATTATTGCAAAAGAATCATGAAGGAGGGTTAAAGAAACTGAAACTTAGAAATATTAAATATCTTGCCCAAGGCAAACCTGGGGCAGAGTACAGCTCCCACTGTTGTGCTCTATGCAACTTCTATCAACTGTTACCATTCTCCTGCCAGGCAGTATCAAGTCCCTTCTTAGATACATTTTTCAGGTCTCATTTCCCAGAACAATGGCCATCACTGGCCTCAAAAAGAGGAGTCCATCATTTTTTTAGGAAAACTGAAATATTTATAAACACAGAGTCATTAACCTGAATTATTTTTCTACCTGGCCTAGAGGCAAGTATGCATGCAAATTTAATTCAGGAATACAACATGGATTGAATTCATGTACAGTAATGTCACAAAATGTATGATTTATATGAATATAACAATGTATAATATATAACACATTGTATAATATATGTTGTATAATTTATATATAATATGTATATATAACGTAACTTTATTTAAGTGCCAACATTTAAATTACCTACCTATTCTAAATTGTATCAGAAGCCAGAGGTAGAAATGAGTGAAACTGAAAGAATGGCACTGTTTATACATTTTTTATATATAGAAGAAAAATAAAAAAGGAATGGAAGGAGAAGCAGTGATGTGACAAGTGCTGCATTAGATATTTATATTCTTTAGTTCCTCTAATGCTAACATCCATTCTACAAAAAAAAAAAAAAAAAAGCATCTCAGAGAGGTTAGGAGATAAGATTATGTTCACAGTAGACTCACTTAAGTCTTTCATCACCTGAAGGTCACACTTTTCCTGGTTTCCCCATACTACAAATCTCCATAGGAAAGCAACACAAAATAAAATATTCTTTATCCATTGTTTCATGTTATGAGCCTCAGTATTAGTAATATCTAAACTTAAGGTGAGAAAAACCTGTAAGTCTTTAAATTCAACATTACACTTATTTAATAGAAATCCCCTCTTACAGTGGTTATCCAAGCGCAATATATTTACTTCCAAGAAGAGATTTCATTACTCACAGAAGCAACACACTTGTTGGATATTTCATTTACTCGTATCATCTTGCTTATAGATGTGAATTTTATCCTCCAATAAGTTTCACCTGTTTTCTTTTCTAGCAACATAAATGTTCTCTAACAATAGTTTTTTATGGTATATAAAAGGTATAAAGTAACTGTCAACCTAGAATTGTGTCCTCACCTTTTTGAATTAAGCAAAGTCATATCATTTGCCAAAAAAGCATTAAGACATTTTATTGTAGGCAGACTTCATTAAGGAAATTCTCAAGGCGGTATTTTAGAAAAGAGAAATATTATGCCATTAAAAAAGTTCTGAGATGTAAAAGTTGATAAAAAAATTGATAAATATGTACATAAACCTAAGCAAACTTTGACTACATAAAGATAATGATGATAAATTTCATTTGGAGAATTAGTAAAATACTGGATGATATTAATATATATGACCAAAGAGGAATGATCAAAGTTAAAGAATTTTCTGTTTTTTCCAGTAAAATTGATTTATTATACATAAATTTCTTTAAAATGTTTAATGTAAATACTAAAAGAGTAAAAGTTTACTTCAAGACAGTAGAGCGAAAATAACACAATAAAAAATAACATAATAAGTTTAACAAATAAAATGACAAAAATTTAAATATAAACATAGATAGGGGTGCCTGGGTGGCTCAGTGGGTTGAGTGGCCAACTCTTGACTGAGGCGCCTGTCATTATCTTGGAGATCCTGGGATCAAGCCCTTGTCGGGCTCCTTGCTCATAAGGGAGTCTGCTGGAGGATTCTTTCTCTTCCTCTCCCTCAGCCCTTCCCCCGACTCATGCTCTCTCTCTCTCTCCCCCTCCCCTAGAATAAATAAATCTTTAAAAAAAAAGTAGACATAGATAATTAGAAAGTACACAAAGGATGCTGAATATATCAAGATATATCTATATTCAAAATAGTAATTATTGGTCTAAAATTATCATTTAAATGTAGATTAGAAGAAAAATATTTGTATAAATATAAAGAGACATTTCTAAAAACACAAGAGTACAGGAATTTGGGGTGCCTGGGTGGCCCAGTTGGTTAAGCAACTGCCTTCGGCTCAGGTCATGATCTCAGGGCCCTGGGATCAAGATGGTGCTGGGCTCCCTACTTAGCAGGAAGTCTGTTTCTCCCTCTCCCTTCCTCCCCCCCCCACAACCGGCAAGTGTGCACGCCCGCATGAGCACTCTCTCTCTCTCTCTCAAATAAATAAATAAAATCTTTAAAAAAAAAAAAAAGAGTACAGGAATTTTAAGTGAAAGAAAATGATAATGGATATATCTAGAAAATACCACCAAAATTAATGTGGTATTTTTATCTGAATAATTTATATTTATATGTAATAAAAACACCAAATTTGGGAGATGTAAAAAAAGGATCATAGGATCCTTCAGGTGAACTGCCAATAATTTATAATTTTGCACAAAGATCTCACTTACAATATGTGAAATAGAAATGATAAAGGAAAGTATTGTCATCTATCCAGTTGGCAAAGAACAACGAATTATTTGGCATACTGCTTTGCTCTCTCATTCATTACTGGTTAGAGTAAAATCTGGTATTATTCTTATTAATAACATGATATCTATTAAAATGAAAAATACACACATTTATTTCAGTTATCTATTACCATAATAATGGTGCATAACACACCATCCCAAACTCAATGGCTTAAACACAGTCAATTTTGAACTCACAGAACTATGAATCAGTGATTTAAGCACCTTAGTTTTCCTGGTCTTGTCTGACCTTCACTGCATTTCTGGGAATAGACGTGTTGGCTGGCTGTTAGTCAGGGTTACTTGACTCTCCTTCAGGTATCTCTTACATCACTGCCGCAGGTTCCTGGGGGCATGTTTTCATGGTGAAGGCAGAGTTACAAGGGGAAGCAAGCCTGGTTGTGAAAGTCTTCCAAGCCTCTGTTTACATCTTGTTCTCCAACACTGCACTGGTCCACAGCCAGTCCACTGGCTACACTCAGAATCAAGGTGTGGGGAAATAAGCTGCATCTCTTTATCAAAATTAATTTGAAAGTCACACCTCAAAGGGCATGGATACAGGAGAAGGTGAAATATTAGAGACATTAATACTACCTTATTCCTTGGTGAAGTTATTCATATATAGTTTTTCCTATAAATATGCTTGGACATGTGTGGCATGACCTACGTATAATAATATTTAGTAAAATATTCTTCAAAGCAGGGCACTAAGATATATCCAGTATGAAGAATATTAAACATGTATAATTGCAAAATTTCCAAATGAATATTCTGTAGCTACTGAAAATTATTTATGGTAAATAATACTTGTAAGTGAAAAAGCAAAATGCAAATGGATACTATATGCTATCATGTTTTTAAATAAATAAAATACGCTTCGATATCTGAAAAAGTAGTAATTAAGTGCTAAAGATAATGGTTGACATTTGAGAGAAGATAGGAGTTCTGAGCAACTAAAGTGTTCATAATTTTACTGTATACAATATACCTTTCAATCTTTTTGAAATTGTCCCATAGGCATATATTACCTCTTTCACTTATTACCTATTTGTTCACACAGCAATTTGTGAACATTTTTTTGTATGTCACATCAATTGAGAGGGCAACTATATAATAATAAATTCCAAGGAGGAAGGTATTTCCAACATGTTTTCCGGTCTTCAAATTATTTTAGTCTGAATTAAGATAAATTGTAATATGTAGAATAGAAAAATTACTCAAAATATGTAAATTTCATGTCATTTATATGAATTGCCAACAGTTTTGTGTGTCTATCACTTGAATTAATGAATATGGCCTGGGCACCTTCTCAATTACTAATTTAGGTAATTTTTTCCTGTATTTAGTTTCACTTGTAAGATGACAATTCTTAAAGGGAGAAGCAATGATTTTTCTTCTGTCCTCTAAGGTTGTTGGGAGTGAGAAGCAATAAAACACAGTAGAAGTGCAATGAGATTCAGAGAGAATTGTCACAAATTTACAGGACTTAATGCCATTTCATTGTAAGCAAAATTTATATATATTTTTCTGGGTATCCATCTCCATGCCTGGTGAAAAAAATAAATGGAAGAAACAGTGTCTATAGGCAGTGGTAGTTTAAATATTGCTAGTTCTTATTTGTATCTGACATTACAAGTTGTGAATTATTCTGACGTCTTACTGTTTGACATTAGTAAATACATAGTATTTCTTAAACTCTTCTTCATAAATATGTTTTTTTTTATCTGTTTAAGACAAAGATAAGAAAGGAATAGGTGATACATTTTTTTATTCCTAGGGTTTGGTCAATGTATGTGAAATATTTTATATTTTAATATACAAACAATAAAATTTAGTCAAAATGAATTACATTAGAGATATTTTAGGCTGTTCTCTTGCTGTTTGTAAGACAGATGGCAACATCTCTAAAGTTATAAATTTAAATTATACTGTATGTGCCATTGGGTATTCATATGCATAATTTCAGATATTTGACTATTTTTCATAAATATGTAAATATTTTGTTTCATCTTTTGGGACAAAATCAGTGTATTACATCCAAATAATAATCCAAAGGGAACAAATATCTATTGAACTTGGTTCCAGAATTTATAATGAATATAGTTTGCCAACATAAATGACTTTCAGGATCTGACTTTTCAAAGTGAATATCACACTGCTAAGAGAAACGATGATAACTGGTGTTAGAAAGTAAGGATATTGCATATTGGCTTGAAAATAGAAAAATAGAAATTTAAAAATTTAGGGAAAAGAAGAAAGGCACTGAGATAAAAGAAAACCTTAAAATAAATAAAATAAACATAGGGCAAGAAAAATTGTACTGCCTTCCAAATAAAGTATTATTTTTTCCTCATCATTTTTCTCTTAAGAGTTTAATTTTTAAAAGTCATTTTAGTTAAAGCTGCAACTGAAATTGACCGTTTCAACATTACTTAATTTTTATGGAAGAGGAATTTACAGGTAGCTAAAATCAAAGATTCTGTTAGAAGCTAATGATGGGCTACTTGCTGTGCATCTATATGTGTTCCTACAAATCAATTATACTGTAGAATTTCTGAGTTCAACAAAACTTGACCTTTAGTGAACTTTATCTAGTGTTATGTACACAATGTCCTCACATTCCTACCCAGATGACAATAAGTATTATCAGATCTTAATGAAAATCAAATTTCTTTATATTCAGTAATTAGCTAGTAAAACTAATTAGTTGAGGACCTACAAAACTAGTGTTAAAGGTGATTAAGCCAAGTTAATGATTACAAAAATAATTATACTTCCACTGTGAACCTCAGAATTATAATTGGACTGTCTATCCCAGTTAATTAGATAATTAGCACACCAAGATTGTTGAAAAACTTTGAGCAGTTGGAAAAGTGCATTCTTTAGAAATCTCACATTTAGATGTGTTCTTTTTTTTCTTTTTTTAAGATTTTATTTATTTATTCATGAGAGACAGAGAGAGAGAGAGAGAGGCAGAGGGAGAAGCAGGCTCCCAAGGAGCAGGGAGCCCGATATGGGACTCGATCCCAGGACCCTGGGATCATGACCTGAGCCGAAGGCAGACGCTTAACCATCTGAGCCACCCAGGCGCCCTAGATGTGTTCTTTAGGATAATTTGATATCACAAATCTTTCAAAGTTAAGAGGAGTAAATGTAATTTTTATTTTCACAATAATTAGTAGTTATCCAATTAATGTTATTGCTATTAGTTTCTTTCCCTTCCAAACCAAATTTGATCAAAAGAGCAATAAACTTCAACCAAAAGTACAAACTAGCATTAGGTGAATTTATTGGTTGATTCATTCTAACAATGAGTAAATTATACAATTCTTTAAGTGTTCCAAATATAAAATCGAACATTTATACTAAACAATTTAGTTATCATATCTACTGAAAAATATTTTATTCTGATTATGTTTTTTGACTGTTTTGACAACTCTTTATTTCAAGTGCCTATATGGAATCATTGTCTTATATATAGGATCATTTTCATGTTGCTACTTTAAAAGGCTGAAAAACATAAACCTTATCAAATCACTATTATCTGGATCAATTTAGGTTCAGAGTCTGAATTAACACACTAGGGTTAGCTTGACTCATGTTTTTTGGTGAATCACACACACACACAAATAATTAAAAATAAAAACTCTACTCTCAAAAGAATTATCTTTTTGAATTATAACTACTTGTTCACAAGTTATCTCACATGATGGATGGATTATCCTAAAGAGTAGAATCAAAATCAGTGACATATTTCTTATATTCACAGTATTCTGTTATAATATTAGCACATAAAACAAACCCATTAAATATTTGTTAAATAAAATCTCTCAGTTTAGAGGAAAATCAGAATTTTGTTGCAGTTAGAATCCTGTAAGTTTAATTTTAAAACATTATGCGCAGTTCATAACTTAAGAAGCAACTAATATATTTGATAAATACCTGTTTACAGATTTTCATATCCACCTGGGTGGTAATTTACAACAGGAAACATATTTAAAATTTAGCATTATGAGGCACCTGAGTGCCTCAGTTAATTAAGCGTCGGATTGGATTTTGGCTCAGGTCATGATCTCAGGGTCCTGAGATTGAGCTCCGCGTTGGGCTTTTCGCTGGGAGTGGAGCCTGCTTAAGATTCTCTCTCTCCTCTCCTTCTGCCCCTCTCCCCACTTGCTCTTCCTCGCTCTCTCTTCCCCCCAATTTTTTTTAAATGAATAAAAGAAACAGAATATTTCTGAAAAGGTAACATATTCATATAAATTAAAACAAAAATATATTGATATCTGAAAATCAAGAAATAACACATACAGGGGCGCCTGGGTGGCTCAGTCGTTAAGTGTCTGCCTTCGGCTCAGGTCATGATCCCAGGGTCCTGGGATCGAGTCCCGCATCAGGCTCCCTGCTCCGCGGGAAGCCTGCTTCTCCCTCTCCCACTCCTCCTGCTTGTATTCCCTCTCTCGCTGTGTCTCTCTCTGTCAAATAAATTAATAAAAATATTTTAAAAAAAAGAAATAACACATACAGAATTGGTATTCTTCATACATATTCCCATATTATAATTAATTTCTTAATTATAGTTGTCTCCAATACTGTGTCACTGATACTTTTATGAATAATGCCTTTTTTCTCAATATTGTCGTTTAATTTTTTGTGGTCTGCTTCAGAGTTGAATTTTATGATTAGTACATTGAAAATATTGACACTTTAAACTGAATCTTGTATTTGGAGCATAATTTTTCAATTGAAAAAATATTCTGAACCACTTCTAATTGACATAGTAGAACAGTTTTCTCTTCCCTCTCTCCATGTTTCTCGCTTCCTCTTCAGATATGCCAATGTTGATTTTTTGTTTTGTTTTGTTTTATTGCAATGTTTACTCTAGTTGTCCCCTAACTATGTAGGTTTTAGATGGGTATTCTCTTATAAAACCAAGACCAAAAGATAAACTTCACCTAGACCTCTGGGTTTCTGCATACTGTCTACTAGTTCTACTGTTTGAATTTGGGAAACAGTAACTAAGCTTCAGTATGAAGCACTGGGGAAAAGGGAGAAGACTTCACTCTTCTGTCCTTTAGTCACACTTAGTGAAAGCTGATGGAGGGGTCTACGATAACATTGCTTTGGGTCAGGTGTGAATCTGGCAGTCTAGAATTCAATGTTGGAATCATATTTACTTCCCTTTTATAATTCAGTGTGTCTGTTCATTCTCCCTAAAGGGTTTTCTCTTTGGATTTATAACTTTTTCCTCTGGATTTAAATAGATCTTAACCACATACTCGGACTCTAATTTAATTTCTATTTCTTGTTTTGTTTCCCTTCAAAGGACTGAAATCTCTTTCTGGGACTAAAAACTTCGCTCATTTGGTATTAAAAATATAATGATCCAAATGGTCTCCAGCAAACTTCATTCTCTAATCTCCCTTAGATATCAAATGCTGCTGAGCATTATAGATTTGAATTTACTTCAGCATCCTGGACTTGGCAACTTAGTTTTGAGTACCACCAGTGAAGACTTACATCTTGCACTAGGGAATCTTGTATTCAGTCCTTCCATTTAACCTAGGATTTTTTCCAAAAATCCAGCCATTTTATTTGGATAATACCATATTAACATATGAACCTTCCCCATGAGATAATGCTCTGTTTTGTATCCCTCCAACATCTCCACTGTCACACATTTTCATGAAAAGATCCACTAATACCAAAGTCATGTGAAAGAAGAAGTCTAAAAAAGTAAAAAAAAAAAAAAAAAAAGTCTCATGGAAAACTGTCATGTGACATTTAAAATAACAGCTACATTTTTCTATTTGTAATTATTGAATCTCTTGAACAGTTCGGTGATTAAAGTAGGAAGTTAGTAAGTAAGCATCTACTTGTCTTGACTAGTTTTTTTTAAAGATTTATTTATTCATTTTAGAGAGGGAGGGAGCACAAGCAGGGGGAGGGACAGAGGGAGAGAGAAGCTCAAGCAGACTCCCCGCTGAGGACACAGCCTGATGTAGGGCTCATCTCATGACCCTGAGATCATGACCCGAGCTCCAATCGAGTCAGACACTCAACTGATTGAGCCACATAGGCATCCTTGACTAATTTTTTTAAAGATTTATTTATTTGAGAGAGAGAGTGTGTGCATGAGTCAGGGGAGGGACAGAGGGTAACAATCTTCAAGCAGACACCCTGCTGAGCGTGGAAGCTGACAACAGGTCTCCATCTTATGACCCATGAGATCATGACCTGAGCTGAAACCAAGAATCAGACGGTTAACCTACTAAGCCACCCAGATACCCCTATCTTGACTAATTTCTGACTGACATATATTTTTATGACTATATACTTTGGGGCATTTATGTTGTGCAGGGCTGTCTATTATTAACTAAGCATTACATCCATTTCCTTCCATCATGGGAAACTTTTTTTTCCAAAAATCCATTTCTGGTATGGCCCAGAAATTTGCCATGAGAGGCAAATTCAAAAGTTGGAAGGGAGAAAGAAGGCATTATTCTCCTGAGACTATTGTATTCGAAGACCATGGAGTTGGGCCCACAATTTTCAATTTTCTACTCCATGGCCATTTTCCACTTTGGAGAGACTCTGCAAATACCTCCCTAAACTTCCTTAGAAAACTCTTGGTGCACTTTTGTCCAAGATTCGTTTCAATTTCAAGCTCCAGTGCTCCAACGTTCTGATCTGCCCACTGCAACGTTCCAGCTTTTGTTCTCCCAGCTTCTCCACATCTATGGACACCCTAATTCCTAATCTGTGCCCTGTATTTCCTTCATGCTTTCAGTGACTTTGTTTCCCTGACCAAACCCAGAATGACCATACGTTCCCGGTGCCCCTGGTTGGGAATGGACTTGGATTCTTTTAAGTCCAAGTGTTCTGATTGTCAAAGCCTGGATTTCTGGTGTTATAGTAATCAAGAGTTCCTGTTTTTCCTCCTCAAAGACTTGGATGCCTAGTTAAAAACAACTCTAATCCAAGAACAAGTTTCAATAAACAAGTGTTATAATGCTAGTTTTTTGTTTGGGTTTTTTTTTTTTTTTTTTTTTTTAGGGTTGGGGGGTGAGGAGCAGGAGGGAGAGAGAGAATCAAACCAGAGCAAGCAGCTCATTGTCACATACTCTCTGAAGCTTTGGCATCTAAGGATGTCCTTATCTTCACCCTAACTCCATTCAGAGTTCATTCATTTTCTTTATCAATGCTGGCCTAGACTGTTACTGTGCCTAAAAATAGACTTAAATAATGATTGGTCATCAAGAAAATTGCTACAACAAATACTTTTAGTTTGGGATTTATTTTATTTATTATTTTTTTCCTTTACTATTCAATAACTTGTGTAAAATCATATTTAATCCTTGACTTGGGGATTAAAATAAAGTGATCTCACTAAAAGTGTTTCTTTATCCAGAAAATATTTGGAGAATAACTATGAGCCAGGCCATGTTTAAATACCTGTTGTTGATACAGAAATAAACAAAACAGACAAAAATCCCCAGCCCGAGAAGTTTACATTTTAGTAGGAATGCCCATTTAATTTCATCTTGGCATGGATCATAGAAATTTAAGAGAAACAGGGGATGCCTAGGTGGCACAATCAGTTAAGCGCCAGACTCTTGGTTTTGGTTCAGGTCATGATCTCAGGGTCATGGGATCAAGGCCCATGCTGGGTTCCATGCTCCTCCCACTCAGGCACTCTCTCTCTTTCTCTCTCTCTCAAATAAAAAAAAAAAATCTTTAAAAAAATTTAAGATAAACAGGAAATCGTAACATTCTATGGCACCTCAGTGTTGCTAGGCTCACCCTCCCCTTCCCCCGAAGAAAAATTGTGTTCAACTGACAGGCTACAATAATAGGAATGGTACTGATCATTAATTTTCTCCCAGGAACTGTTTAAATTTGATGTTTTAAAGTGTGTTTTATTATGCACATCCCAACATAGGAAATAATAGTAACAGGCACTTCAGCTAAAACAAATCTTGTATTTTTCAAAATTTGCTTCAAATTTTTTTCAAAAAATAAAATGTTAAGAGATACTTCAAAGTCCTATGACTCTTTCTTGATCCTATTTCTATGCCCCTTGACAGATCAAACACTCTTCAGTAGCTGGTAATACCTCTCTCATGAATTATTTTATACATTTAATGTATCAAGACTCCCTGACAAAGTCATTTACTAAAGGTACACAACCGATGAACACACACACACACACACACACACACACCTACATGTATACACATATGTAAAATTTACCCATATTGATATATGTAATGATTGTTCATTTATTTAATTCATTTGTTTGAATACACCAAAATATATATCTACTATCTTATTTTATAAGAATTTTGGTTATTTCCTGATTCTATTACAATTAATGCTGGGATACATATTCTTCAATTGAATACCCTGGGCAGATGTGTCAAATATTTCCATAAGGCATTTGCCAGAAGCAGGATTGATCTTTTTTATGACATGCAGATACTTAATTTTAGTATATTTTATCAAAGTTTTCTACCAAAATTTTTCTTTTTTTAAACAATCTGCATTCAACTAACAGTATACGTGTATTTACTTTTCCCATCCTTTCATCAAGAAACCTTCACAACTTTGTCAGCTCAATGTAAAATATCATTGCCTTGATTACCAGTGAGATTGAGCATCTTTTCATTATTTTATTGGACATTTGGTTCTCTTCAGTACTAAATTGTCTGTTATATTTATCACCCAATGTTCTATTATGTTGCTTTTCTTTTTTAATTATTCTATGTGGAGTTCTTTATATATTGCAGAACAAATAATTCACAACTTTCACTTAACATTAAGGACATCTTATCAGATGCATGGATGGAGGTGAATTTCTTAGTGACAACTCCTGAGAATTTTTGTTTGGCTTCCATTTCTTCATCAATTGGATTAATAGTTTTTAATCCTGCTGTATATGAGAATCATCTGGGGGAGCTTTTAAAAATGACAGTATACTCTTGAGATTTTTGGCTCAATTGATCTACAATAAGGCATGGGCATCAACACTGCTTAGATGTTTTCATGGGTGACTTTAAGTGAAGTCTTAGTTGATAGTCACTGCATTCAGTGTAGTCAAATCATTTATTTAGAAGAGAGTGCAGGAGTGCCTGCCTGGGTAGCTCAGTCAGTTGAGTATCCAACTCTTGGTTTCAGCTCAGGTTGTGATCTCAGGGCCATGGGTTTGAGCCCCATGTCAGGCTCCGTGCTCAGGTATGAGTTTGCTTGAAGATTCTCTCCCTCTACCCCTCCCCCTACTCATGCGCATGTGTGTTCTCTCTAAGAAATAAATCTTTATTTACTTTTTTTAAAGATCCATTTATTTATTTATTTTTCAGAGAGAGTGTGCACACAAGCAGAGGGTGCAGCAGGCTGAGGGAGAAGCAGGGCCCCTGCTGAGCAAGGAGCCCAATGTGGGGCTCAATTTCAGGACCCCGGGATCATAACCTGAGCCAAAGGCAGCCACTTAACTGACTGAGCCACCCAGGTGCCCCAGAAATAAATCTTTAAAAAAAAAAGAGAAAGAGTTCATAAAAATCAGCTTTGTACAATCATCTCAGCCCCCAGCTAAGATATTATTCAATAAAACATTCTAATTTACAATTGTCATCAGTTGTTCTCTGCACCCTTGTCTGTGTTATGACATCTCCTTAGCTCTCTAGGGCCTCAGCTTCCCAGTCATCTCTTGTCCCTAGGACGTTTTAGTGCTCCTTTGAGAAACTTTTCTTTGTTTTTGTTTTTTAATTTATTTATTTACTTATTTGAGAGAGAAAGAGAGCAAAAGCATGTGAGTGGGGGGAGGGGCAGAGGGAGAGAATCTTCGAGCAGACTCCTCATTGAGCATGGAGACAGATGTGGGGCTCATCCCACATCCCATGGGATCACCACCTGAGCCGAAACCAAAAGTCAGATGCTCAACCAACTGAGCCACCCAGGCACCCTGAAAAACTTTTCTTTAATGTCATAACCTTGTTCAGCTTCTCCTTTTGATCTGTTCCAGCATATATAGAATAATATTCCATACACACAGGACAATTTTAAACCCCACAACTTCTTTGAATCAAGTGTGTTCTGACACCAGGTCACTCTGTACTAGACCCAACCCTAAAAAGACCACCCATCTTTTACCCAACTGAGGATGATCAGAATCAGACTCATCAAAATCCCATATTTCCATGTTCATCACTGCAACTGATGAAATCAAATCTACTGGTATTTCTCCATTTAACACAACATAGTAATGCTGCAACTTAAAAAATACTCCTAATAAGCCTCTTGTTGTGAATGAGTACACCAAGAAAATAAGGGCTGCTTTATACGACATGCCAGTCTTCAGTTCAAACTCAGTCCTTTCTGATATTTTCAATTTCTTATGGTTGTGGATATTGTAATTACATAAAAATATCAGACAAAAAATGTAATAACAATTATAAAAATCATGGTCAGTGTAAACACATCTGACCCTCTTTCTTTATTACTAACCCAAACAGGATACATTTATCATCTTTTCAGGAGCCATACTGACACTGTGCCATTATGTTTGTGCTTCCAAACTTCTATTCTGGCTACCTTCCCCCTCCCTCCAGGCCCACCATGCTACTTGTCTACAATACTCCCTACACTACATGTACATGTCTTTGGTTTTGTTTATTGTTATGGACTGAATGCTTCTGCCCACCCAAATTCACATGTTGAAATCCTAACCCCAATCTGATGGCATTTGCTGGTGGAGATTTGGGGAGGTAATTAGGTAATGAGGGTGGAGCCCTCCTGAATGGGATTAGTGCCCTTATCAAAGGGACCCCAGAGAGTTCTCTTGCCCTTTTTCTACCATGTAAGATACAAGAAGTCAGCAATCTGCAACTGGGAAGAGGGCCCTCACCAGAATCTTATCGTGCTGGCATCCTGATTTAGGACTTCCAAACTGTAAAACTATGAGAAATAAATTTCTGTTGTTTATAAGCCACTCAATCGATGATATTTTGTTATAGCTGCCCAAACTAAGAAATTTATGTTATTTTTCCCCTCAGCACCCACTTTAATTTTCAAGGTCCAGATCAAATGCACAAATTCCCTTCTGAAGCCTCTTCATATGTAATGAATCAAAACATTTTAATTCTCTGCACTCCTATATCACTTTGCTCTGCTGTTACATTGCTTACACAGAATACTATATATTGTAGCATTTAGAAGTCTGTTGCCTTCATATGATTCTAATGTGAATAACACCATGAACTTTAATTCATTATTGCATCCCCAGAGCATGGTACATAATGCATTGGTGATAAAAGTTGTGCAGTAAATATTTGCTCCATTATATGGAGTTGAAAAAAAAATCCCACCAAACAAATAGGACAAAAGAAAAGATATTGGATCAGGCAATATACTAACTAAACACTTACTTGTGAGTGATTAGTGTGTATTTTATTTGGCTTAATAGTAAATTATTCAATATTACTACAAAAATGTTATATGGGTTTATATAAGAAAAATAATTGCTACATACAGATTGAGTTTCATGATAATACAACACATACACAGATGTTTTAAAATATGAGATTACATATTATACCACTTCCATGTACAATTTATCTTGAGGACTATTTCTGTCTTGCATAATAATAAAGTGTATTTGGAAAATTTCATTAAATTAAATTGGCTATAATTAAAATTGTGATAACTGGCTATAACAAATATAAAAATGAAACCAAATCACTAAAAGTGGCATAATATTAATTCAAAGTAATGAATAAGTTACAGTTATTTAAAAATGCGGTGACTGCTTTATTATTTAGCTAATGCAATCCACCCATGAACAAATACATTTTCCCCTTAAATAAAAGGCACACACTAGTGAATTAATCAAAAAAGAAGCATTTATTTGGAACTTCCATTGAATCAAGTAGACATTTCTTGAAAATTAATAAAATATTTTTAAATTCCACATGATTTCTCTCCTTAAATAGCTCACAAATCATTTGGAAATATGTGAGTAATAACATATATCCAAGCATCCATCCTGGCAGTTTAATATTTGTCTTCTGACTACTAAAGTTAGGCTCACCTTCTTCAAAGAAAAGATGCAACTATCTTCGTGATTCCTGGTTTTGCTCCACAGTATAATCCTATGAGTCATTTGGCCTATAGCCTTGATACCAAAATCATCCTCCACAAACCAGCAGCACTGCCATCATGTGGAGGATTTATAAGAAATGCAAAATCTTGAGGTTGTTCCAGACCTCCAGAACCAGAATCTGCACTGTAGCCTGTTTCTCAGGTGATTTGTATGTGGCTTAAAGTTTGAGAACCACTTGTTCTCTAGCAGCATGTTGCCTACATTGTACTTAATTTCTAACCCAGATGTCTTACCCAGGTATTGAACTCTCCCACTCACAAAGCCTTCCACTGACTAAAAGTACTGTTTCTCTACATCAGATTTATTTCTATTTATCATAGCTTAAAACATTTCTCCATCTCTATCTCTCTAGCTTACTGTTGGTTGTCTTTTGAGAACAATAGTTCTCTTGCACTTTTCTAGTTAGCTATGATTATTCTTTCACACCAATCATATAGACCTTGGGTTCAGTAAAGGGGAGCATAATTTAGTGTCTTTCTTCTACATTGCTGCTACCTCCAAAAATATTGCTATTCTGCCCTCTCATCAATATATTTTTGCTTCTTGGCAGCACATAACAAAACAAAGTCAGATCCATGGATATTTTATCCTATGTTAGAAGATTAGCTCATGAATTCAATTGCCTGTAAAGCCAATTGGCTACTATAGTGGAGAGATCGGAATAGTTTAAGGGCATCTGTCAAATTTTATTCTACTTAAAACTAGTTTTACAACTTAAACTTTGCTTCTTTTAATGTCCAGTAGTGACACCATTGATTCCAAACCCTCATCTGGTGGCTAATGCTAAAGCAATAGCAATAGTCGGACTAACTCTCCTTTCAAGAAGACAAATACTTGCCTGACCAAACATTTAAGTCAATCTAGAAGGGCTTGACTCAAAAGTGCTTGCTAATCATTAGTTGGTATGCCAGGATCCTTATCAAATGGATTTTCTTTGTCATATTTTGAGCAACAGTAACACAATGAAACATTCTCAAATATTATAAAGGTCAGTAATCTTGAGCACAGGACAAAATCATCCAAGAGAGGCATATCAACATACTTCTTTCCTGTAGATTGGGTTTCATCTTACTGGAAGTTTGGCATTCCATTAATTATTTTATTGTTTTATAATAGGATTTTACTGAAAACAGAATGATGGGAATGCTTGTGTGCCTCAGTCGGTTAAGTGTCTGCCTTTGGCTCAGGTCATGATCCCAGAATCCTGAGATCGGGTCCCACATCAGGCTCCTTGCTCAGCGGGGAGCCTACTTCTCCCTTTGCCTGCCACTCCCTCTGCTTGTGCATGCTCTCTCTCTCTCTCTCTGACAAATAAATAAATAAAATCTTAAAAAAAAAGGAAACAATTACATATGATTAAGAATACTGGATAGGATTGGGTGGAAGTGAGTTGAAGTGTATGCATTAAAAATGACTTTATTCTTCTAACTTAAGCTATATGTAATCATATAGATAATATTATAGAATTTCTTATTAACATAAGCCCCACTGATCTCCTTGTCTTAAGGATGATAATATTCAGCACAGAGTAAAAATTATTTTAATTTTTGCACTTTTAGAGAATGTTTGACACCAACAAAGAATAATGTTCACTCTTTTCAACAAAGACTAGGTAATACTAAAGCATCAACAGTCATTCAGAGTCTCCCTTCAAAAAGTGCTGGAAGAGACCAGGTTAATTCATCTTATGCAATCAACTGGCAAAGGTCATTAACAAAAGTAGCATGACGTGCAGCCCTGTGCAATATATGTACTTCCCATTTTATGATTGTGTGCTATTCAGCTTGTCCTATTTGGTTAGCTTTGATATTCTATATCACCCATTTCATAAGGTACTGTGCTAGTCACTGCTAGTTTGTGGAGTCTTATGTTTATCTTTATATATCTGTTACAGATACATTTTAATTAACATAACCATTCTTTCCATCCCTAATTTTAGGAAGTGCCATTTTTAACTCCCTTATAGGTCTGCAAAAGGTTTAAGGTACTGGTATGCCTACCTACTTTGGACAGTATGAGAAATATATGCTCAACTTCCAATTACACTTATACTGAAATTCTTCCTGCTCTGCGTTCTGCTATATTAATTGGCATTATTTATGAACCAATATAATCATATAAATAGGATTCTCTGGACGCATGATCTGTCTACCGTATCCAAAGAGGCATTTGGGGCTAGGTGTAATGTCAAATCTTTAAACATAGTTCTCATACATTGGACCCTAATGAGTTTGTCACTGGTTGAATGCTTTGGATTTATTTGTGTTTATAGTTCATACTTGTTGCAATATACACAGCAAAAAAAAATCTAGAGTATTCATTTCAATATTTCCAGTTAACCTGATTAATAGTATATTATTGATTTAATACATCAGGTTGACAACTAGTAGAATTTAATCAATGGCCCAGTTTGGATTCCTTCCAAATAAATTACAGCATAGGAACAGAGTGTTAATGTTGTTTGATCTAAGAAAAAAGGGGGCAATTGCTCTCACTACCATACCAATAAAATTGGAGCTTGATCACCAGGTACAGTAATGGTGAAATGGTACATTTGTTAAATTCAAGATTTTGTAAAACTTGTCCAAGGCTGGTGTTATGACTTTTCCAAGTTATAGTAATACTTAATACTCCTTTTGTAATGTTAAGAATACCTGACCTACATGCTAGTAGTTCACAATGGATTGATATGTTCCATATGGTTGTTTTGTTGATCTACCTAGAATGTTAAATGTTGTGGTTATGGACAAACAACCATTTTTACTTGCAATTCTTTAATAATGTAACTGAATTTGATTGATTATGTGATAATAAGAGATCACAGGATCATATGTCACTTTAGGATACATTATAGAACTATTTCTATAAGGAATTTGAATTAAAAAATGCATGTGACCGGGGAGGGGGGTGGGAGGATGGGTTAGCCTGGTGGTGGGTATTGAGGAGGGCACATTCTGCATGGAGCACTGGGTGTTATGCACAAACAATGAATCATGGAACACTACATCTAAAACTAATGATGTAATGTATGGGGATTAACATAAGAATTTAAAAAAAGGTAAAAACAAATGCATGTGACCAATCTGAATTCAGTCATAATTATAATATACACACTGAGAGAGGGTCAAAATTAGGTTACTTTTTGTCTACATAACCTTGATTGATATTGTCTCAAAGCTTTGACGAGACATTTAAAAATACTTCTGCTCTTAAACATTCTGAGGTATTTACTCAGGTGCAGCCTATGGTGGTAAAGGAATCAGATCTCAAATCTGTGATAGGATCTATGGTTCGTATTTTCTGAATGGTCACATTACCGGCATAATACAGGATTGTCTCAATTCCCTAGGAATCTCCTTGTATAATGAAGTTGATAGTTAAATATAAATTTTAGAGTGCAGAAACCTTAAATACATCTTTCTTTCCCAGACCTGATTCTACCATTCCATGCCAGATTTGTGGTGATTGGCATAAGTGTCTGAGTCATAATTGTGTTAAAGGGCTTTTTTTTGTAGTGTCCATAGTTACATCCCTTGGATCTAAGAACTACAGCAGAATGCTTTTTAGCATCTTAGAAAATTCCTATCATTAGCATTTTGGATCTGGTCTAAAATATTTATTATAGTTGGCCTCTTAGATAGGAAGTAGATTAGAATCCTTATCAAGTAAATTTACGAGGGCTCTAAGTTGCATTCAGGAAATCATATCACAGGCACAGTTGCTTCCTGAACACTGGTAATTAGACCAATAAAATGTGTCCCTCACCTCTAGGGCTAATGTCAGTAGATAAGTTTCTGGATATGGAAGTTAATACTCAGTTAGTCATTTTAACTGTTCCCTGAGCCTTCATACTTAGTCAATGAGGTAAAACATTAGTTCACTGGACTTGTAATTCTTGGAAATCTCCCGAAAATATGACTGGGTTAGAGTTAAAATTACGTCTGCACTATGAGATAATGTGCCTTTATTGTGACTTCTCTGATCTATTATGTCTATTGTTCAGACTTATTTCAGTGATGCTTAGATATTATCCAATCAATCCTTTTGGTCAGGGCTTAGGAAGGAAATATAGGGTTAGATCATATTGTTCCTTCTAGGGTCCATCTTTTTTATGTCTTCTTTTCTCCACTATTAAGACACTGTTTCTCCCAGGCACTCCTTTGTGCATCTTTTAAAGGTAATTTAATTTTGTTTTCTTGGTAATTTGTTAGTTGGAAATATGTGTTTGTTACATGTAATTGATTATAGATTTTTCTGCCTTACCTTTATACCAAGCATAATGCTGTATAAATTTCATCTACAGCAGAGTCCAGACACTGGAACTAAATGCTGTTTTTTGTTTTGTTTTAGTTCGGTTCTTTTACTGAAATATAAAAATAACAAGGTTTCTAATGTTGATCCCAGGCTCTATAAACCAGTCAGGTTTTTTTCCTGCTCCTGTGAAATTATAAAGATTTATATGGACAGATAGTGGACAACAGCCTCCTGGGGATGTT
>NC_058409.1:130597671-130608348 GCF_002201575.2 Neomonachus schauinslandi | reverse complement strand
AAAGATTTATATGGACAGATAGTGGACAACAGCCTCCTGGGGATGTTACCTTCAATGTAATGGCTTGGAGACACCCCTTCCCCATTTCTTATTTTTTTTTCCAGAATTTCTCAAACTTCACATCTTTGATGGAAAGCCAAGGCTTTCACAATGTACTGAGCTCCAGAGATAACATTAACAAGAAAATATTCTTCTTTTATAATGGCATTTTCCTTTTTAAAAATCTCAAGTTTGAACCAGCTTTAATTTTCAGGTGGCCATGAAAACTCATTTAGACATGAGTTTTGTGACTTGTTCTCACTCAGGGGATGGCGCAGCATTTTATTTCTGAGTCATAGGTCTCCATTCATAATATTGATCACTGTGAGATGTATTCAAAACCTTTGCATCATCCATAGTCAGCAGGTTATAAGAAGTTATTTTATAGGGGTATTGATAAGATCCACAAAACTTATAATGTTTCTACAGTTTTTGTCGTCATTACTATATACCATCCTTCTATTATTTATTGTTGGAGAGAGATGATAAAATGTAGGGGCATTTTTGAAGAATGCCCCCAGTGTGTGAGGCTCAGAGCTTTAATCATCCAGTGTTCTGCTTCTGATATTACAAGGATGTGATCAGATATCAGATAAGATGAATTAATATTCACTGGACTTGTTGAACTGATAAGTGAGCCTACTCACTCACATTCTCAGAAATTGTATCAGTACCCATTGGGCAGATCATGCTATGGAAAAATCATATGGTTTTCTTTTACATTTAGTTGATTTTGTTGTCTATGAAATATTAGTGGGAGACAATAAGAACTATTAAGAAAATTGCTCTTTGAAATTATTAAACCTGTTATCATCACAAAGGAACAATTTTTAGTTCACCATGTTTCATAGCAGACACTACCGGCAAAGGACGCTGGCAGGACTGTGATCAATTAGATGTCACTTGTTTACCTTCTTGGAACATTTTTATACCTGCACAGAAGTGACTTGTCAGGCAATTCATTTAGTAGTAAGATCTATTAGAAACTGGAAGCATAGGAAGATTTTCTTCTCTTGACATCCCAGATGGAACACTGCTAAAAAACAAAACAAACAAAAAAAAAAACACAAAAAACCTAATGGACCCCAAAATAAGACTTACCCGAAATATGTCTGAATTGTGTTACTGATGCATATCTATCTCCTCTTTGTCCTCTCACAATTCAGCACTGAAATCCAGTTCGTTATTTATCTCATGAAGAGAAACTTGGTTGGATCATCAGTACTTAGTCTAACAAGTGACTTTAACATGTTTTTTGATGAAAAAAATAACTAATGCAAAATATTACAACATTAAGTGTGGGGTCATTGATTAATACTTCAAAAATAATCGCTATGGCTACAAAACGTTCTCTAGATTCTTTAACAAAATAAGGGTAAAGCACTTAATGGTGTTTGGCTTTGTAAGTGAAGAAGGAGAGTACAATGTCTTCTTTTCTTTTGTTTTGTTAATCTGAATTCTTGTCTCTTCCACTAATGGGCAGATTATATCACTAAAGTAGACAGTTTTGCCCAGTGACAGATTATCATTTTATGTTCTGTTAAAAAAAAATCTGAAGCAGGTAAATATCTTTGTTCACAAATTATCTGCTTAATAAATAATTTTATCTATCTATCTATCTATCTATCTATCTATCTATCTATCTATCTATCATCTATTGGCCTGAGAGAAATTCCATTATTTTCATTTTCTCTCTCCTAATTTTCACATGATTAGGTCTCACTTCCAAGGATCTTATGTAAAACAAAGGTGCTGAGAAGCTCTATTTAATTTCTGATGTAATTTTAGCGTATAGATCCCATGGGTTTCTCTGACGTCTACTCAGATTTAATCAGAGACACCACTTATACCCATGCTTATTTCAACATGTAAATACCAGCGATTTAAGATGTGCCATGTGGTATGTGAATGAGTGATTCACATTGCCATACCCTGACCTAAAAATAGTCTAAATAACAATAACTAGAGGTAAAATAAAATAGGTAATTGTTTAGATTAATTACATTTTCCTCCACTGCCATTAGAAATAAGAAACTAAGAGTACTTGAATAGCAACATATCAAAGATTTAATCATAAAAAAATATAATAAAAATTTTGGGGAAAATATGCCTAGAAAAAGTAATTTAGGTCAACCAGACAATATTCAGATTTTGGAAGCTCATGGCCCAAGCAACTAGTTCGTAATAAATGTAAAGTATATTATATGCTCTAGTTTGTGTTCATACTATGCCTAAAGAGCAGTTCCAATATATGCCCAGGGCAAAAGATTTCCATAACATTGTAGTTATTTTTAGCATAAAAAAATCTACTTAGTTGTATTCAGTTACTGTGCAATTCTTAGCTTTTAAATCTTTGAATAAAGACTAATAGCAAAATAATTTAAATCAGATTATTTATAATTATAGTATATTTGTTATGTATATAAATATAATAGTAACATTAAAAGTAGTATATGGCATGCTTGTATTTTAATTATTGTATTATGGTTATGTTTAAAAATGTCTTAAATAGAACAAGGGGTTCCTTCTAGGGATATTAATAGAAAAATTTTTAAGCTTAAAATTTTGATGACTATGGCAAATGTTAACTCAAATAAAATACCACCTTGTTTCACAATAGAGCAGAAAATATACTGGTTTTCTCCCACTATCCATAAGTAGAATGTTCTTAAACTTTTTTTTTTTAAGATTTTATTTATTTATTTGAGAGAGAGAATGAGATAGAGAGCATGAGAGGGGGGAGGGTCAGAGAGAGAAGCAGACTCCCTGCTGATCAGGGAGCCCGACGCGGGACTCGATCCCGGGACTCCAGGATCATGACCTGAGCCGAAGGCAGTCGCTTAACCAACTGAGCCACCCAGGCGCCCCGTTCTTAAACTTTTTTTAAAAAAAATATTTTATTTATTTATTTGAGAGAGAGAGAGCATGCACACAAGTGGGGAGGTTGGGGGGGAGCATGAGGAAAAGGAGAATCAGGCTCCTGGCAGACTCTTGCTGAGCAGGGAGCCTGATGCGGGCTCGATTTGGGACTCCATGGGGGGGGGGGGGGGGGGGGGGGGGCCAAACCCCAGTACCCTGGGATCATGACCTGGGCCCAAGGCAGCCGCTTAACTGACTGAGCCACTCAGGCATACCCTAAGCAAACTTTTGTAAGCAAAAATGGTGTAAAATGAAGAAGCTATTATATTTAATCTACATGGAAAAAAATTAATGTTTCCAGACCCCAAAAATAACCTCTCTTGGGCTTTTCTTAGGACACATCTTGCTAACAGATGCACAAAATTAATTGAGATATCAAGCACAGATGCTCACAGACAGTTGGGAGCTATGGTGGCTTGATGCTGAGATGCTGAGTATAGTTCCCAGGGAAGGAGCTAGGCATGTCACTCTCGCTGCTCGGGGTGCTCACTGCAAAACAAATGCTAAACACTGTTTTCACTTTTTGCTTTGTTTCATAAAAATGAAAATCCCTTTCAGATTTCTTTCAGTTAGCAAAAATTGATACTACTGTAGGGCTTTCATAAAAGCCAACTGGTGTAACACAAACTTTGAAAAGGGGGGGGGGGGTACCTGTATTACCTTCACATTACCTTGTCATTGCAACAGAATGACAAGTTGCAAAACATTGTTGTCTCAACCAGAAAACTAAACTGAGAAATATGAAAAGAAGACATGAAAATAAATGAAGGAAAAAATATTGAACAGAAAAATTTAACAACTTAAGGTATTGTTAAATCCTACTGGAGAGTCATATAACAAGCCTTAGAAGAAGGAAAAAAAAAAAAAACATCTGGAAGTCACTGAGAATAAAAAACTGAAAGTAAATTATTAGCATCAAAAGCGATAGTGTGCAGTGAAGGGGATTAAGACGTACAAACTTTCAGTTATGAAACAGTCACAGAGATGAAAAGCACAGCATAGGGAATATCACCAATGATTTTGTAATAGCATTATATGGTGACAGATGGTGGCTACACTTATGTTGAGTATTAAGTAATGTATAGAATTGTTGAATCACTGTGCTATACACCTGAAACTAATGAAAAAAAAAAAAAAAAGGTAGTGTGTAGAATGGGATAAACAAAGCCAAGTCTAGAATACCTAAAGGGGTAATCCTTTCTCACTACCTGGAAATAAAATTAAGAAGACATAGGAGAAGAGAAGTAAAACAAGGTGGAAGAAGAGGAGGAGGAGGAGGAAAAAACATAAGAAATGAAATGTTTAAATATGTAGTATGACAATGCAGATAGAAGTAAAGCTAAATGGATGATGGGAGTGTACTTGTGATGAGCACTGGGTGTTGTAAGTGTGAATCACTAAATTCTACTCCTGAAACTAATATTACACTATATGTTACTTAACTGGAATTTAAATGAAAACTTGAAAAAAAAGAAAAGAAGACACTATCCAGAAAAAATATATATATATATATAATTGCGTTTTCAATGTACATGAGGCAAATTTGAACAAATAAATATTGGTCATCAATTTTTTTAATATGGAAATATTAGACATTACTTATGACTTTTCATTATTATTAAAACTACCAATATTCAGGGGCACCTGGGTGATTGTGTCAGTTAAGCATCCAACTCTTGATCTGATCTCAGGTCTTGATCTCAGGGTGGTGAGTTCAAGTCCCACATTGGGCTCCACACTGGGCATGGAACTTACTTATAAAAAAAAAAAAAAAAAAACCTGCCAATATCCATTAGTGATTCTAAGAGCAAGTATCTCATATTATCAAGCCCAATTAGACCTTTAGGATTTAGAATAAGCAGTAACAAATTTGAAATCTGTTTATATAAAGCCAAGGACTAGAGTCACTGCTATGATCTTAAGCATGAAGTAAACAAAATACAAAGATACAATTTTCTGTATAGGAAAATAATTATATTTTAAAGGCTAATATCAATAATTCCAAAAACAACAAAAAGGATATACTCAGAGAACTAGCTCCTGACAATTACTCTTAGTAAAGTAAAATACTTTGAGAAAAATGGTTCAAATTTCAAAAAAAATTTAAAAATGATATACATTCATATGAAATATATATGCATATTTTATATTGGATATTTATTACAATACTTATATTTCTGATTAAAATTTACCAAATAAGGTATTTCTTCAATATTGCAGCTATTCTGTTAATTTTGTCCTTAACTTTAAAATATATTTTCACAGATATATATGAATCTGCAACATAGGTTGTCTTTTAGGTATCACCGGATTTCTAGTTGTCTAGCACACATTACTTACTGTATACAAACCGAATTAACTCTAATACAGCTTTCATTAAAGATAGAAGACAATTTAGTGCAGCTATTTCTCTAGGAATTGTTTTCCTTCAGCTTCTACCAACACAATGGTGAATCCAAAATTTGCATTTCCAGCCAACAAAATTCCATAATCTCCAGAACTTCCTGCCTGGAAAGACATTTTCGGTTGGATGGCCTGCAAGCATCTTATGCTTTCCATCATCCCACTCCAAACCCATGGCTCCTCCAAAGTTTATGTCTTGGTGGATGACTCTTAGAATCCATACGGTTAGAGAAGTCAGCAATCGAGAAGACATCTTACATTCTTTATTCTACACTTTCTTTTTCTAACTCACTACAACCAATTAAGCTGACAATTCTCTCTCATAAATATCTGTTTTATTTGCCCATTATTATTTATGTCCACACCAGTGCTGTAATTCAGGGTCACATTGCCACTTTTCTGGCTTCTTAGCTAGGATTATCTCCTCACAATTTATTTTACTGTCTTTATCAAAGTAAGTTTTTATTAACATAAGTAATTTTTTGCATCATTTCTTCGCTCAAAATACTAAAATGGATCATTTTAACCTTGAAGATACATCAAAGATGACATCACATTCCTTCCCATACCAAGCCAGGTTTTTTAATTTTCCCTCTACACTCCATTGGTCCCAAACCTTTGGGTTTTCTTTCATTTTCATACTTTTCTGCCATCATACATGCTGCTTCCTCTGCCTTAATATTGGACTTATTCAGTGGGTCTCAAGACAATCAGATTTCACTAGTAAAGAATTTCCTAAGAGCACTATGGAGGCTGTGGAGAAAAAAAAAAAAAAAAAAAACTTGTATTTTTATAGACATTTTCTTTTATGAACTTCCTTTATAATAATAGCCAAAGTGTATTAGATTTTTCTGTTTGTGGGGTGTATCTCCATACAAAAATAGAGGTGACTCAATGTATTTGGAGCCTGATGGCTATCTTCCCATCAGTGCCTTCAAATTCAAGGCCAATGTTCTATCCAACTATATTGGCATAATTTCCTCTCCTAATGAAAAAAAGAAATCCTCTTTGTGAAAAAAAAAAGACAAATTAAGAGAGTCTCATGTTTTTAAAGCTACTAGTGCCTCAGTGCACAAATTATACATCACTGCTAATATTTCTACTAATCTGAATTGAACCTACTCTAAAAAAATTTATGCATTTACTAAGCTGTTTACATCAGATGCCTACCGCCTCGTTAGGATGTTTAGAAACATTTTCTAGATATACATTTCATATGTTAATGCCTTTCTTCACTCTTCTTAAAGTCTCATCCCTTCTTTCTCATGGTATCTTCTATTTGAAATATAAACATAGGATCCAGAGCATGTACCTTGATTTTATTCCCACAAGTAATTAGCCCTTGCCATATAGTATCAAGTAGGCATGGACCAATGACAGCATCACCATAATTGAGACACAGCAAGAAAAATTTTGTTTTTAAATGTCACAAATGGAATTAATGGCTTTTCAGTGGTTAAATATTGGCTGCCTTTACATTAGCATCAAAGTATCTAATGTCTTAAGTTAGGGAAAACCTGACCTATCAAAATTGCCAGTGACTAACAATTCAGCCTTCGTATATGCATATATACCCTATCACCTTCCAAAATAATTTATTCACTCAAAGGAAGTATGTCGCATGGAACATGTCTATTACTATAATGGTCTCCAAAAATATAACTTGTGATTCACGGCTTTTATTTAGACTTATCTCTCCAAGACTCACACTTACACTAAAAATAGTAATAATAATAATAAATCCAGTATCACAATATGAAATGTCACATATGTCTGCTTGCATATCTGTTATTCAAAAAAGCTTATTCTAGCCAACATCAATGACTTATTATGAGAGTGAGAAACTCTTAGATAGAAAGCTGAAAACTAACATAGAGGAGGTAGCTTGAGGGTATTTAACTAGATGAAGCAAAACCCTGAAATATGATTTGGATTTTTTCCATAAGAGGTTGGAGTCAATGAGTACCAGCCAAGACCACAGATAAGATACTTTCACCTAACACAAAATATACCGAGGTTTAACTGCAGTCCTGAAAGAACTTATCCTGAGTGGTAGTAAGAGAATTCTAGATCAAATATCCCCTGAGTGGGAAAAAATATTTAACCCCAGTTCTCTGTAACATCAAAGCCTTTCTTACAATAGTACTTATGCCCAACAGCACCAAGTTGAAATCTAGAGCAAGCCCAAGAAGTTACTAAAGCCCAGAATTCTAGATGATTCTCTAATCAAAATAACTGATCATAGATTTCAGCTGAAAAAGCCCACATTCAAGTGTCTATACTTAGCTCTAAATTCAGCAGCTCAGAAATACTAACAGTGCACAACTGATAGATACCATCCAATACACCGAAAGTGTGATGACATGTGTGTTAGACCAAGAACTCCCTAAAAGGTGTATCATACCAAGAAAATCTACAGATGATCTTGAAAAACATTGGAAAATCATCTCTATGACCTTGGCTCCAAATTTTATCCATTAACTAATTATATATCTCTGAATAAATTTCCAATAATCTAGGACGCAGTTACACAATTTTCTAAGTAGGAAATCAAGACAGGATAACTTTTAGGACACTCTCATTAATATAAATCTATGATACGAAATATAGAAAAAAACAAGCATTTAATGTGCAAGTGAAATGATTAATTAAATATGCAATGAATGAGTTAAAAGCCAAAAAAGTTTTGAGTGTCGTCTGGTAGAAATTTATTTGGTACTGGTTCAAAAAAAAGTGTCGTGAACTATGGTTAAAGAAATTTTAGCTGATCAATCATAGTTTGCAGAATTACAGAAATAAAAATATATGGGCATAGGCTGTAGCCTGAAAAAATTAACTAAATGAGATACCATATAACTTAGGTAGAAATAAGAAGACACATTTGAGAGTGAAAAAAAAAAAAACAGATGAGTGAAAAAAGCAAAATGGGAAAGATAAGTAGGTAGATAAAAAGGGAAGAGTGCCAAATTCACTGCTGGACCACTGCAACAATGCTTTCCTGAGCTGACCACAGACTATTTGCATAAATCACTGAGCTTTTCCAATTTAACCTCAAAACTCATCGCCAACAGTCTTTTGAATCATTATCAGCAGGTCAGCATTTGCACATTAAAAAAACACTATTTCTGTCTTTGTCCAATATAATCTTATGGAAAACTCTCAGCAAATTTGTTAAATCAATAATGGTGTTTTTGTTGTTCCTTTACCTCCTTCTTTGTTTTATGTCTCATCGTCTATTAATCTTATTTCTTTGACATCCTAGAATATTTCCTATTATAGGACCTAGCCAATCTACCTAGATTTCATATGCAAAAAATAAATTTTATTTTAAAATTACCTTTCTATTTCCAATATAATTCATCAAAGTTCTAATTTAGATTTTTTTATAACTTAACTAACTAGAAGAAAAAGGAACATGTACTCTGTACTAAGGTGTAAATAAACTTAAGATATACTGTAAATCCCTGTTTACTTGCCTTTCATCACAAAAGTATTTTACTGAATTCATATCAAATAATGACACAAAAGAACATCAAAAGATTTGAAAAAATATTTGTGAAGAGAATGTGTTTCAGCTTCTCTTGAGTCATGTGGATAATTACCTATTTTGTTTGTGTCTAGCATCACTGCTGTTTATTCTAATTTAAAAACAAATGCGATTTTAAAATTGAAAATGAGTAACCTGATTCTTAACAATATTGAAATAAGAAAACTTTGTAAGGGTCTTGGGAAAAGTTTTATGCCTGTCATGAAGAAGTCATGTTTGGTATTCCTTAAATGTGTATTTTACTTTTTTATAGCTCTTCAGAAAGGATAACTTTAATCTATTTTTTTTCTCTTTCAAAAACTCAAGATCACCTTGACAATGATTGCTCTATTTGAACCATTTGAGAAAGAACAGCAGAGCAATTTTACCAAGGACTAAACAGTTTCAAATGGGCTGGGATACTGATTCCAGACAGCCAAATGACCATTAAAACAGAGATGGGCGGTTGTGGAATATGAAACTAATTTGAGAAATGTGTATTTTGACATTTTTTATTACACAAGCAGTCATATAAACTCTAACATTTCCTTTCAGATTTGGGGAAAAGTTCCGTTCAGATTCTTGCCATAGAAATGAAAGGACAGTTAAAAGAAGGAAGCTCATTTATATAGATTTTCAAGTAACTAAGATAAAAACCAACAATACCGAAATTATATAAGTGGGGGGGAATGATAAGTGGAGGAAACCACTCAGCATTTGACCCTTGCCACTCTGATCCTCTCAGAGACACTAGGAGTTGACACAAAACCAAATAAACACACAAAGGAGGGAGGAATTAGAAAATGTTTAAAACTGAGTAATAATATACTAATATCTTGGTCCCTAAAATTTTCTCTTAAAAGTATTTTTTTAAAAAAAGGATTTTAAATAGTTTTGTGTAATTTGAACTTGTTACAATAATAAATAATATGATTGTTTAGCTATGTAGATATTGATCTGCAGAAATTTAGCTGATCATAGTTCCTGAACATAACTCACAGAAATAAAGTAATATATATTTCCATAATTAATAAAATTAAATATTTAATTTAATTTGTCATAGCACTTGGTAAAGAGACTATATTATTATCACTATATTGTAGCTAAATATTCTATTGCAGGAAGAAGTTAAATCATGCACTTTAACTTATATTTTCTATTATTGATCAAGTCATTATCAAGAAAGGGGGTCTTCTGAAGTCTTTACTAAGTGAATGCTAAATGTTGCTTATAAATTCAATCTGCAAAGTATCAGCATTTTTTTAATTATCTGTCCTTATGTTATAGGAACACTATAGCTCAATACAAAAATGGAAAAGAAAGCACACAAAACCAAGCAAGTAAAACTATACATATTCGTGCTCTTGAATTTTTTATTAGTTACTTCAGTAAATATTCTATTTGAGTGATATAATTACAATAGTTTATATATTCTATACATGTATGAGAAAACTCATTTGTAAAGTAAGCTTTGTGACATAAAAATAGTTTTTGATCTTGGGGCGCCTGGGTGGCTCAGTTGGTTAAGCGACTGCCTTCGGCTCAGGTCATGATCCTGGAGTCCCGGGATCGAGTCCCATATCGGGCTCCTTGCTCAGCAGGGGGTCTGCTTCTCCCTCTGACCCTCCCCCCTCTCATGTGCTCTCTCTCTCTCATTCTCTCTCAAATAAATAAATAAAATCTTTAAAAAAAAATAGTTTTTGATCTTATTTGTTGGTACCTTCTCCTTTTTACAAGAAAGAGAAGAAAGAAAGAAAGAAAGAAAGAAAGAAAGAAAGAAAGAAAGAAAG
>NC_058409.1:130419378-130597661 GCF_002201575.2 Neomonachus schauinslandi | reverse complement strand
AAGAAAGAAAGAAAGAAAGAAAGAAAGAAAGAAAGAAAGAAAGAAAGAAAGAAAGAAAGGGAAAGGAGAAAGAAAGAAGGAAGGGAGAGGGGGAAGGAAGGAAGGAAGAAGGAAGGAAGGAAGGAAGGAAGGAAGGAAGGAAGGAAGGAAGGAAGGAAGGAAGGGAGGGAGGAAGGGAGGGAGGGAGGGAGGAAGGGAGAAATTTATCTATAAAATTCTTGCCAATTATACTATTGTTGGCAAGCAGTTTCAAGAATGTCACCTTATTATTCTCTGGTTATCATTTGCAAATCCTGCAATGCCTTTGCCTTAGAGGCTATGCAAATTTCTTGTTAGATATAAACCATCTCATTTCTGATTTTAGGAAGTCAACATAACCCATCTGCTGCTTTCACTTCCCAGCTGTATGCAGCTATGCCAAATCTCTCTAAGTTGAACTTTATATTGTCTTCATAGGCAATCTTTTAACCACCATGCTTACATTTTCTTTGTGTAATTCACCATAGACACAGGTGCAGATGGTGAGTGAGAAGAACAATGCATATGGGAACATGCAATGTTAGGCTGGCAAGGCTTTTGACAGAACTTTGAATTATAGCCTAAACAGTGATTATTTAGTTTAAAGATAGGCACTAGTGTGTCAAAATGAATACAGGCCTCAAAATGATGTCTAACTTCAGATCCAAAGTTCCTATATCCCATGTTTCCTTGAAGAAGTCTTTTACTTCCATTGCTTCATTTTCAGCATTCCCAAAGGAAGATCTTACTACTTTTTACTAACTTCCCAAAGACACTACATAAAAAAATCTCAGTAAATAGATAGATATGGTATTGATCTGTATTTATTAGCAGTGTGCTATATAATTATAAAATAATCTTCTAAATAACATTTGGAATACTAGATAGGCTCATATTCTAATTAAGAATGGTATTTAAAATAAGAATTGAGCAGTCAGGTGATCTTTATCAATAAGACCATTATGGTGTGCTCTGACTCCTCTGAAATGATCAAAAATCAAAATTTATGTTGGGAAGTTGTAAACTAATAATTGAAAAGCTGTACGTGGCCACCATAAGTCTCTTGACCTGGATTTCTAGATAGATGTCATTAAAACTGCTTTGATTAAAGTATAATTTGTACACCTTGGCATGTTTGACGCTTTATATGATATTTGGGACTGTCAGGTGGATAATTATTCTTCTTTTCATGTTAAAATATTCTGCCATCTTTCTAAGAAAGGCAAGTTTAGGGAGACTTTAATGATGGTATAGGAAAGAGTAATCTTTCAAACTTTCGAACTCATGCCCATTTTAATATAGTTACTCTCTACAGTCACTATTGCTAATCAAAACGGTGGAACGAATATACCTCAATACAGTTTTAAGTATTTTCTACATTTAGGCGTTACTGGAACTGTAGAGCTTAGCCATTTGTGACAAAAACAATGCCCACAATGAAAAAAATAAAAATGTTCTATTACAAGCGTCAGTATATTTTATGATCTGATTGAACTTCTGGATTTGTTTTGAAAAGACTCTCTTCACTAAGTTGTAGCTTTGTAGCTTTTATTCTTGAATTGACACGATATATCAGGAGAGATACCATCATAACTGCTTGGTGCCAAGTCTTCAAGATGAAAACAAACAACCAACCCACGGGTTTATCTGTAAGGATGTCATATGTTTCTTAGATATTTGACTTGCTTGTCACTTAACAACTTTTACAAATGTCCTAGATATACATTTAAAATAGATGCTAAGGGAAAAGGACTGCATATAACTTGTGTAAAGTTTAATAGAAATGACAAACTGCCCCTTCTCCTTCCTAACCCCCTACTGCCCAAATCAGGACACAATGGAATCATCAAAGGTATTGATTCCATTTTTCTGCTATAACAAAATAATTCCTAATATGCTGTTTATCCTATAAATATACATTTGGGTCAATGCAGGGAATGATATGGATACAAACTGTATGGGACAATGAAAGCATGATATTCAAATCTGATTTTTTTTCACTTTTTAAAAATCATACATTTTTAAAGGTCCATTTTCTTTCAAAAATCAGAAATGAAATTGAAATGACTTTAACTTGCTAAAAACTTTTCTCTTAAATTTGAATAATATTCTATTTTTATTTTTTATCATTTTACTTTTTTTTTATTATGATAAGTGTATTCTTCAATTCCCATCTCCTATTTCCCCCATTGCCCCCCCCTCTGTAACCATCAGTTTGTACTCTATAGTTTCTTGGTTTGTCTCTCTTCTCTCTTTTTTTTTCCCTTTGCTTGTTTTTCTTTTTCCCACATATGAATGAGAGCTGAGAGCATATGTTATTTGTTTTTCTCTGACTGACCTATTTCGCTTAGCATTATGCTCTCTAGCTCTATCCATGTTTTTGCAATTGGCAAAATTTCATTCTTTTTTACAGCTGAATAATAATACACACACATCTGTTCATGTTTTCTGCTAATTTTTAAATTGGATTATTTTTTGGGGGGGTATTGAGCTGTATGAGTTCTTTACATATTTTGGATACTGACCCTTTATTGTATGTCATTTGCTAATATCTTCTTCCATTCAGTAGGTTGCCTTTTAGTTTAGTTAATTGTTTCCTTCACTGTGCAGAAACTTTATATTTAGATGTAGTCCCACTAGTTTGCTTTTGCTTTTATTTCCTGCCTCAGGAGATATATCTAGAAAATCTTTGCTATAGCTTATGTCAGAGATTACTGCCTAAGCTCTCTTCAAGGATTTTTATGGTTTCAGGTCTCACATTTAAGTCTTTTATCCATTTTGAGTTTATTTTTGGGTATGGTGTAAGAAAGTTGCCCAGTTTCATTTTTTTTCGGGTAGCCATGTAGTTTTCCCAACACCATTTGTTGAAGAGACTATCATTTTTTCCCACTGGATATTCACTTCTGCTTTGCTGAACATTAGTTGACTGTATAATTGTGGATTTATTTCTGGGTTTTCTGTTCTAGTCCATTAATCTATGTGTCTGTTTTTATGCCAGTACCATACTATTTCAATTACTACCGCTTTGTAATATAACTTAAAATCTGGTATTGTGAGACCTCTGATTTTGTTTTTCTTTTGCAAGATTGCTTTAGTTATTTGAGGTCTTCCATTGTTCCATACCAACTTTAGCATTGTTTGTTCTAGTTCTGTGAAAAATGCTGTTGGTATTTTGATGGGGGTTGCATTAAATGTGTAGACTGCTTTGGGTGGTATAAACATTTTAACAGTATTTGTTCTTCCAATTCATGAGCATGGAATGTTCATTTTGTGTCATCTAGAATTTTTTTCATCAGTGTTTTATAGTTTTCAGAGTACAGGTCTTTCACCTCTTTTGTTAAGTTTATTCCTGAGAGCTTTTCACCTAAGATCAGGAACAAGTCCAGGATGTCCACTCTCATCACTTTTATTCAACATAGTACTGGAAGTCCTAGCCACAGTGATCAAGCAACATAAAGAAATGAAAGGCATCCAGTTTGGTAAAGAAATAAAACTCTTACCATTTGCAGATGACATGATACTATTTATAGAAAACCCTAAAAACTCCACCAAAAACACTAGTAGAACTGATTGATGAATTCAGTAAAGTCTCAGGATACAAAATCAACATACTAAAATCTCTTGCATTTATATACACTAATAATTAAGCAGAAGAAAGTGAAATTAAGAAAACAATCTCATTCACAATTGTACCAAAAACAATAAAATATCTAGGAATATGGTATTTTAAATTTTGTCATTTCCTTATTTAAAGATGCATAAATATATATGCTTTATTTTTTATTATTTTAATTTAATACTTTAAATAAATTGAAAGATCAAGGAAGCCAGAATATACAATATGTATTAATTTCTGATTGCCAAGAAGATTGGAGGAGATTATGCCATGTTTATTTTAAAGAATATTCTGAGACAATATACATTATGTCAATTAAGGAAAATATTTTCAGTAGAATAATCTTATTGTATAAATCTCAATATATTCTTAGATTCCTCAGCCATTATTTTTTTTTTAGTTTGAATAGTTCTATAATTGTTTAGTCTATTATCAAATCCACTAAGAATGTAATGTGGCTAATAATTTCAGAGCTAAGCAATATAGATAACCCTTCTTATGGAATCTAATGTTCTTACTGGTTTGAGTTAACACCTGATGTTTTGACCCTGAGACTATAGATCATAAATCAGGACTGAAATTCTCTAAGAGGTATGGGAAAAAAGTTTATGACATTGTGGGGCTTTCTGTACTATTGTGGGAAAATGTAGGTGTATATCACATATGTTTGATGGATAAGTTATTATTTCCATAATCATTGATTGGGAGCCTAGTATGAGGGCTATGCTTGCCTTCAGGGGGCTCTCAGTTTACTGATACATAGACCCAAGTTTGAGTTGGCATGTAGTACACTGGTTAGCCAATGTAAGTTTTGTTTTTGAAACTGACACATCCCATTGCCTATGGAAGAATTTGAAATGCAGTGATCTGCTATATATTGGACCAACATCAACATTGTTGATCCATATGTTTGAGTAGGTAGTGGGATACACATATCCCATGGAACAAAACTGAACTGAGGTGAAGAAGCCATTCTTTCACTTTCCAGATAATGGAGGAATATCTGTATACCTGCTTGAATCAGAATGGGAAAGATCAGAAAAGACTATCCCTGCTTTATTACTAGACAGAATTACTGAAAAATCATATGCATCTTTAGGCTGGCATAAATTAACTGGTTTATTTATAAAATTCCTTCTTCACCATGCTTCCTGCCCTAATCTGAAGAGCAGTCTAAAAAAAAAAAAATCTGTATTGTCTTCACTCTAACTATTCATTAATTTCTAATTGGGTTTAGGATAAAGACTCTATGTCCCTATTTACCACTCCAGCATCCTCTGTGAGTAATATCCCTTTGCTGCTTGTTTGCTGATGCCAATAATGCCATGTTCCATTCCCTCCTCATAGCCAAACATGCTCCCAATATGAAGCTTTATCTTGTTTGTTTGTTTTTTAACCACATTCACTTCTTACTCATTCTTACATCTCACCTCAAATATTGCCTTTAAGGAAAGTGCTTGTGGCAATAATTATAATTTTACCTGATTTTGTGTGTTATTTTTGATTGATACCTTACTCAGACACTAGAATATAAGCTTTGGACAACAGAGTTTTACTTATTTTTTTAGTCACATTTATTTGCTCAGCATATTTCCCATTGGCTAGCACTCTATTACTAATAGAAGTCTGAATAATATTTAGAAAGTCTGTATGGCAGTTCATATAAGCTCAGGAGTACATTGGAGAAGTGAATAATAAAGCAGGATTTTAGACTTCCTTTGATTAAGTTAATAGTTTCATATTCCTTGTTATTGCCTATGCTATAACAACTTTCTACCTGAGAAGTGTTTATTTACTGGTTTACAAAATAATTTTCATATGCATTATTTTATTTTGTTTTCACAACTGTTCTAACAAGTAAATAGCTGCTGAATATAAATCTGGCTGGGAAGATTCCTGGTCTCCCTTGCCTATACACACACAGACCCCAAAGTATGGTGCATAACCTTTCCATATATCCAGAGTAATAGGAATATCATCCTCTCCATCTTTTAGAATCCAGATTATATTATATATTCTGCTGTGTGTGTTTCAGGGGTGGACAGGCCTTTTCCCCCCGTTAGTTTAACACTCTCATTATTTTAAGCACCATATGAAGAATTAATCAATTAATATCTTCATTTTTTTTATTTTAGGTTTTTGAAATAGAAATTAAAAGAAGTACTTCTTGGGGTGCCTGGGTGGCACAGTTTGTTAAGGGTCCAACTCTTGGTTTTGGCTCAGGTCATGATCTCAGGGTCATGAGATCTAGCCCTGCATCAAGCACTGTGCTGTGTGGTGTCTACTTGACATTCTCTCTCCTTCTTCCTCTTCCCCTCCCGCTTATGCTCTTCCTCTCTCTCTCTCTCTCTCAGAATAAATAAATAAATCTTCAAAACTAAAAATAAAATGAAGGAAACACTTCCCTTAGTAACTTCACTAGTGTGAAAAAGAAAACCTAACTAGTTCTATATTTTAGCATAATGGAAAGAGTAGAGTAGAAGTTGGGTTCTTAGTTTAAAATTGTGCACATTTAAGCCAGTGTTTAGTATACACAACAAGGACCTGAAATAGTAGTATCAATATTAAATTGAAAGCTCTGTTTTCATACAGTTTTACCAAGCCTTTGACAGTCCTGGTTATAATCTAATGTTTACATATTTTCTTTTCTCATTTCAGGAGTTCATTGTAGTGCCATTTTTATGGAAATTAGAAAAAAATGATTTTTTTTCACAAGCTGGTTGCCAAAACCCTGTTACTTTATTAATTTATTTAATGATAATGTTTAAGTAGCTGCAAGATAAGGGAAGTAGCTTATGTTTTTATTGTCTGAAAATACTCATTTCCAATTTCTAAGTTTGCTAAGAATCTATTACCTTAGGTAAGGCTTTGTGCCTTTCATTTTATAAATTGACATAATATTGTTTATTATGCTTTATATTTAGAAAGAGATATCAGCACTACTTGATACTTCTAGCATATTTTTGAAATTATAGGATAACATTTGTTTATTTGTAGCCTTTTAATTTTCACCTAATTATTCTATCTTTCAATGTAGAGATCTTCATTTATAACTTTGCTGGTCAACTTTGCTTTTCCTTCATTCCATTTCCCCATGTCTGCCAGTTATAATATTTGAAACAAAATTGCTCCAGGAAAAAAACTATTTTATTATCAAAGTTCAAAAAGAGCAAAAAAGGTGAATTGTGCCTTTATAATATTAATGAAAATGCCTAGAACAGACATTATTACCATAATTTGGTAAGTCTTTGGAAAACTGAACAGTTCAATAATAAGTGATTGTCTTAAATAATGTAGAAGGATTCTGATGTTTTGGAGCAATAATTAGAATAATTTATTACATATCAACTATTTGTTCACAATTCTGCCACCAAAACCCCAAAGGGAGGAAAGTTATGTAGAAATGCCCAGATAACTGAGTTCCTGAGTCTATGTTGAGTACAACACAAAAGCCATAGGGTTATAAACTTGGCAGTTATAAGTACTTTAGTTCAAGATAGGAGGATTACCAAAATGTTAATTCCTCAATTAACTAAAACAAAAAGAGGAATAAAAAATACAGAAACTTTACTTGAAAAAAATAGATAGGATAAGAAAATATAAACAATGACTTGTCTTAGCAATTCTCCATTTTTGGAAAATGTATTAGAAACTGGATTACTTATGTTTATGGGCAGTTTAGCAGTCTGAGTGATGTGAACAAAACTCACAGTATAGAAAATCAAAAATTCTAGAAAAAAATAATATGAAAACTTTTTTCCAAAACATTTCACAGCAGGCAGGAAAGTAAAGGAGATGTGTGAGCCTAAAATGATGATAAAGTGTGAATTAAAAGAAGAAAATAAGCTTTGAAGTTAGTAGCACCTTAGGGCATTTAATAATCACTTGATCTTATGTCTTGGGTTTTAATTATCTGTGTATATAGAAGATACAAAACAAACCCCTGAATCAACATAGTAAATGTCAAATTATAGACTCCCAAGTAAAGGCTGAATCTTTGGAAGGGGATGCCATGCATAAAAATTGAACAAATCTGGAAATCCACCACATGGAGCTAGACTGTACCTACACTTGCTTTTATAGACTTTCATTTTCCTTGGAAAGATCAGAAAAGTTTCCAGAATATGCACAAACAGAAGTTTGGATCTGAATTCACTGTATTCTTCTGTCCCAGAAAACTATAATCCTAGAAGATGGCTTAAACTGGTCCTGAGTTTTAATGACACAGGCCAATGACAGACCCACATTTCTGAAGAAAAGCATCTTTAAACTCAGGCTTTCAAAAGTTAACACATAAAGGAATATCAGCTCACAATGAAAAAGGCAATAAGTACATAAAGAACAAACTACTCTGGACAGTAATCAAATGAAACAGAGAAAAGACAAGTATGTTTTATTTGTTTTAAAAAATGGATTTGAGGGCGCCTGGGTGGCTCAGTCGGTTGAGCGACTGCCTTCGGCTCAGGTCATGATCCCAGGGTCCTGGGATCGAGTCCCACATCGGGCTCCCTGCTCTGCGGGGAGCCTGCTTCTCCCTCTCCCACTCTCCCTGCTTGTGTTCCCTCTCTCGCTGTGTCTCTCTCTGTCAAATAAATAAATAAAATCTTTAAAAAAAATGGATTTGAAATTATAACAGAGGAACAAGGAGATCTTCAAAAACTTACTAGATTTGGAAAAAAATTAAAATTTTAAGAAGTAAACATACAATATTTGAGATTGCAAACTTGGTGTATGAGTTAAATAACAGATTTGAAATATCTGAAAAGGGATTAGAAGCCCCAAAATAGATCTGAAAAACAATAACAGCATAAGCAAGGAAATGGAGAGCATGAAGGAGATAACAGATATGGAAGATAAAATGAGACAGTTTGACATGTGACTTTTTAGAATTCCAGTAGTAGTTAATAGAGAAAATGTGGAAGAGGCAAAATACAAAGGGACACTGAATGAGAATTTCCCAGAAATGTTTAAAGTCACAAACTCTTAAATGAAGACTAATGGATTCCAGAAAGAATTCCCATTTTGTTGTATCATCACAAAGCAGTAAAGCACCAGAGGCAATGAACTATGTTAAAAGTAGGGGGGGGAAGGAGGGAGGATGTTATGTACAGAAGGATGACAATTAGATTGTCAGCTGATTTCTAATACTAACAATAGAAACTAGAATGAATACAAGATTACATTAAAAAAACATTTAAATACAAGCTAAAATGTGAGATTGTACAATTTAGAGCCTATCATTCAAGGAATTTCTTAAACATATACCTCAGAGAGAAGGAAAATGAACCTAATACAAAATTTTGAGGTCCAAATAAGAACATCCATTAAAAAAAATGTTAAACATGCCAATGAACTTAAATAATTTGATATATTAAAATGGAAATAATTTCTAACAAGTGGCATAAAAAGGAAAGCTAAATTATTTTACAAAGTTGACATATAATTTGGAAAGAGTATCATCAGTCAGAGAGCTCTTTCCAGTTGTATCTTATAGAAATGTAGTAAAGTTATCATTAACTTCATAGTTTATTAAATTAGTATATTGAAGGAAACAACTAAGAAAATTCAAAGGAGTATATACTTAGAAATTAGTAGAAAAAAGTTAATGGAATTAGAAAACAAAATAAATGAAAACCGAAAGAGGAAAAACACACACACGCACTTTGGTATATACAGTGAAGTAAATATAAAGAATAAAATAAGTGACTTAAAGATAATATAAATAAATCAGTAATCAAATTACATATAAAAGAAATAAATTATTCATTTAAAGGATAAATATTTTTAGGGGCACCTGGGTGGCTCAGTCGTTAAGCGTCTGCCTTCGGCTCAGGTCATGATCCCAGGGTTCTGGGATCAAGCCCCACATCGGGCTCCCTGCTCAGTGGAAGGCCTGCTTCTCCCTCTCCCACGGCCCCCTGCTTGTATTCCCTCTCTCGCTATCTCTCTCTGTCAAATAAATAAAATCTTTAAAAAAATAAAAAATAAATAAATAAAGGATAAATATTTTTAGGCTGGTTTAAAACACAACTGCATCTATGTGCTGTTTACAAGAATAATGGCCAAAACACATAAATAGATATACTGCGAAAAAATATAGGTATAATGAAATCTAATAAGAAAAACAAAAAGTTGATGTAGATCTCCTGAAATTAAAAGGAAAAGATTTTAAGGCAGCATGGAAAGCATGATAGAAATTTAATTTTAAGCTCACATGCCCCTAACGTAATATCTCAAAACTATAATTAAAATAATTAAGAGAAGTAAAAGTAAAAATGCCCACCTATCATCAAAGTGTTTATTTTTTTACATAACTCACTCAACAATTAACTGAGCATATTCAGAAAATCAGCACATTTATAGATTTAAAACACATATAATAAATCTTATTCAGTGAACAAATAAAACAATACATGACTATAAGATACACATTTTCAAGCACACATGGATTTGTATACACTACTACATTTTCTATGTATTATTTCATAAAGTAGGTCTTTCTTATTAAATTTCAAAACATATAACAGGAGTCAAAATTTTTTTTTTCTGTAAAAGTGCAGAGAGTAAATATGTACATCTTTGCCTGCCATGTAGTCTCAATTACAGTTACTCAACTCTGCTGTTACAATGCAAAAGTAGGGGCGCCTGGGTGGCTCAGTCGTTAAGCATCTGCCTTCGGCTCAGGTCATGGTCCCAGGGTCCTGGGATCAAGTCCCACATCGGGCTCCCTGCTCCACGGGAAGCCTGCTTCTCCCTCTCCCACTCTCCCTGCTTCTGTTCCTGCTCTCGCTATCTCTCTCTCTGTCAAATAAATAAATAAAAGCTTTAAAAAAAAAAACAAAAAAACAAAAAACATGGGCGCCTGGGTGGCTCAGTTGGTTAAGCGACTGCCTTCGGCTCAGGTCATGATCCTGGAGTCCCGGGATCGAGTCCCGCATCGGGCTCCCTGCTCAACAGAGAGTCTGCTTCTCCCTCTGACCCTCCTCCCTCTCATGCTCTCTGTCTTTCATTCTCTCTCTCGCAAATAAATAAATAAAATCTTTAAAAAAAAAATTAAAAAATAAAATAAAATAAAATAAAAACAACAACAACAACAAAAAAATGCAAAAGTAGAATTGAAAATATATAGATGAATGGGCATGACTGGATTGCAATAAAACTTTTTTTTTATCAAACAGGGTTGGGGCTGGATTTGGCTTGTGGGGCATTGTTTATTAATCTCAGTTATAAAGTACACATTTCCAGATGACATATATTTAAGTTCAAATTCATATGATACTTAATACAATTTTATATAGAATAGTAATAATTTTAAAGATCATTCCTATATATCCCAAATCAAAAAATAAATCATAACAAGAGTGGAAATATATTTAGAAGTAAATAATAATGAAAATAACACTTTATAAAAATGTTACAAATGCTAACTCAAGAACCACTTATGAACTAAATTAGAACTTAAGAAAGACATAAATGAATATACCTGAAAAGATGAAAATTAATGACTAATCCAAACAAGAAAGTAAATAGTTAAAACAAGAAATTAAAGAGATTACAAAATTAAAATGAGTCTACAAAAGCATTTATTTCAGTCAAATACTTAAAAACTAAAATCAAGTAAAATTTTAAAAGAACTGAAGAACTGGGATGCCAGAGTGGCTCATTCAGTTAAGCGTCTGACTCTTGGTTTATCGTGATCTCAGGATAGTGAGATTGAGTCCCGCCTCAGGCTCCCCCTACTCAGCGCACTCAGTGCTGAGTCTGCTTTAGACTCTCTCCCTCTACCCTTCCCCCACCTCTCTCAGATAAATAAGTTAAGAAGAATCTAAAAAATGAAAAAAGAACTGAAGAATGTTTGCAATATTTCCTTCTCTCAAAGGAGAAAAAAATGCGCAAGTACCAATAGTATAGAAGAAAAACAAAATAATCATAAAGTATCATATACTTAAAATAGGAAAATATCAATATTTTGCCATATATTCAATATATTTAATAATTTAAATTAAAGAAAACATACAAAAATATTACTTAAAGCAGACGTGAATAAGTGTAGACACTTAATAATAAAATAAAATGAATCAATATTGAAAAATTGCCATAAAAACAAAATAGAAAGCCCAGTGTTACAGATGAGTTATATCACATATTCCAATATTATACTATTCAGAGAATGCAAAAAGTAGAAAAATCAGTCTACTCTTCTTATGATATCAAAATAAAAGAGATGATAATAGAAATGAATATTATGGTCAAATATATCACAAAATACATGCAAAAGTTCAAAAAGAAATAAGAAAATGTATTTAAAGGATGCTATATACATACACACATGCATGCATAATACACATTTATTCACCACACTGACATATTAAAGGGGGAAAACCTAAGCATGTAGCAAGATACAGAAGGAAGCATTTGGTAAAGCCTTCCATATGAAGCAAAAATAAAGACAAAGAAAAAACTTCCCAAAATAGAAATCAAAAGGATAGGACAACCATGGTACTGTGTGGTGAAAACATAAAAGCACTTCTTAAAAAGGTAAAAATAACAAGGATACCACTATTAATAAATCAGCCTAGTATTAAAAACTTTGGCCAGTGAAAAAGGAAAAGCAAGATCCCCAAGACAGTTTTCCCTTTCCATTCTTTCCTCTTGCCATCTCTTTTCTACCTACAGTCGCAAAGATTCTTTTGTCACCTCTCTGCTGAAACCAATCCTGTTGTTTTTCTCAATTTTCTTAGTTACATCCAAACCCTTACAATGGCCTACAAGGAGTCTGCCTCTCTTCTTTTCACATATTCTTACTCTCTGTTCCAGCTATTCTGTCTTTGCGACTTAAGACACAGGCTCACATTAAGATATTTTCCTTTGTGTAGACGTGGTTTTTCTAGCTGGCCATTGCCAGCCATCCTGATCTTTGCTGAAATTCAATCTGCAATGAGGCCTAGTCTGACAGCCAGGGTGACATGCAGCCTCCTCTCCACCATCTCCCACACTCAATACCATCCACCCCACTTCACTATTTCTTTTTCCAGAGCACATATCACCTAACATTCTATATAATTTACCTAGTTATTATTTATTTTGATAAGTTGACCATTTAACGTATTATCTGACTAGTAGAATTTGAAGAATGGAAGAGTTTGCTATTAACATGTCATGAAAACAGGCACAAATTGAAACTATCACAAGCAAATGGGGATACTTTCTTTTTTTCACTATAATCATTTTTTTTCAGTATTACAAGCTCCATGAAAGCAAATGTCTTTTTTATTGTTGTTTAATGACATAATTCAGGTGGCTGGCATAGTGCCTGCCAAAATAAATATTTGTTCACAGACAAAATGGCTGACAACTTATTCTTAGCCATTAAAAAAAAATCTTTCCTCCAAAAATACTCTGTGATCCTAAAAGTAATCAAATATTTTGATCAGTTAACTTGGTTGCACATGGAATTCCTAATAATTCATACAGCGTGAATTCTCAGTGACTCAGTACTCAGGAATTATTCCTGAGGTGTATAGCCTTACAGTAATATGGCTTTTTACGCAATTATCTTGAATGAAAAGTTTTGGATTTTGACATAATGCCAGAAGGTTTTTTTTCATGTAATATATTTTCTTTAAATGTTAAAGTTTGCTTTCCTCTCATTTAAAAATTAGGTAGATTTTTGGGCTCCTGGGTGGCTCAGTCGTTAAGCGTCTGCCTTCCACTTGGATCATGATCCCGAGCCCACAGCGGGCTCCCTGCTCAGCGGGAAGCCCGTTCTCCCTCTGCTACTCCCCCTGCTTGTGTTCCCTCTCTCTCTGTGTCTCTCTCTGTCGGATAAATAAATAAAATCTTTAAAATAAAAAAATAAAAGAATAAAAAATTAAAAATAAAAATTAGGTAGATTTTTGCAAAATAAATTGGAGAAGCAGGTGTCGGCAACTAGAACACATACATGCTGGCAAATGCCAAATAGACCAACAAAAGCATTTGGAGCTTTTACATTCTTGCCAGACTGATGCCTTAGCACAATCTGCAAAGTGCTGTGAGGATTGTCCTTATGTTTATTCACTGAATAGAAATATTTGCAAATTTCTCTTTCCCCTTTAGATATAAAGTTCTGTGAAATATGATAAAGTAAAAGGAACATTTCAATGACAGAATCTGCATACATATTTCCATTACAGACAATAGAACTGTTTGTGACTTCCCCTCATTCAAGTATGAATATATATTTAAAAATCTACTAGTAGATACTACTTTATATGAGAGCAATCAATAGAAACCTCAGGAAATCAGTATTTATTTTTAAATATGATCATTTAAAAAATTACTATTCTAACCATTTAAATCTAACTCCAGGTACATGGAAGAAAAAAAATGCAAAAAATATTGTATCTGGTTTACACAGCTAAATTGAACCCCTATTGGATATTGAAATATTTAAAATTATAAACTTTAGATATTTGTAATCTTTAATGGAAAAGTCTTTGTTGTGAATTTGCATTTTAAAAAAAACAGATTATTAACTTTCGCAACATACATTCCTTACCAAGTGCTTTGCAAATGCAAGCTGTTGAGGACAAATGAGGTTGTCTTAATACCTGTAGGTTATGTTCATTTATCTTCTGTTTCCCAAACTCTGATTCTATTTGCATTGCACAAAACCCTCCAGACAAAGCTTCTTGCTGCTTGCATCCTAGCCTAGACAATGAATACACATACCCATATATGACGTCTATCATACATCTTTTATATATGTCACATATATTATATATTACATATACACACACATCACATACACACACACACGCACACATACTCTCATGCACATGAACACATATACTAGATATATAAATTTGGATTACCAATACTACATCAGTTAGGAAGTTAGTTTAGAAATTCCTTTAGAAATAAACACTCAAATCACTAAGTCTTTATCATCACTTTTAAAATAAGGGCCACATGATGCTGTCTTCTAGTGTAGAGGCAGGTAGTATAATCCTAACTATATTGTTCTTCAGCAACTAGCGTTGAGTCAGAAAATCCACCCTCAGGAGGACCTTTCTAAATTAATTTGCTACCTGACAGCCTGGGCTAAAATAGTTGCTAACATAGTCACTGGAAAGTAATTGAAGTCACTCAGGAATCACATGTACAAGGAATTGAAGACATTTTCTTTCTCTATATAGGTAAGGCAAACATTTCTGGACATGCTATCCTCATATTACCCTCAAATGTTAACAAGGATATTGCACACTTGTCTGGTGCTATCTGTATTTCTGAGAACTCAGAAACTTTCCCTGCACAGATTTATAACCATCACAACTCTGTCCCAAATAATGAAAAAAACAGTCACAAACAACAATAAATTTCTCAGTAAACCTGAAACTGTAACATCCACCCCACCAGAGAAGTCAGTCTGATGTAACAGAAAGGATTTGTTTTGTTGCTAGGCAGAGGAGATTAAATCTTGATATTACTAAGGGATAGCTAGGTCAACTTATTTATCCTCTCTAAGCCTTACTTCTGCCACCTCTAAAATTGGAATAAAACATAATTTCTGGTATGTACTGAATATTAAATGAAATAAATTATTTTAAGTTCTCAGATCTTTCTGTGCTTAGTATACGGCATATGTTTCCATCCTTTTCAAAAAGTTAAATATTATTTTATCTTAAAATTTTAAATGATTTGAATTCTAATTTATTTGAAGTATCCTAGAAACATTTTACTGTCCTTTAAAATTATGCAAAATCAAATACATCAGGCATGGGTCTTTTAAACTTCCCCCCTTATATCATTAATAGAGAAAAGAAAGAATAAAATAGAACTAGAGTTAGAATATTGTTAATACTTTTTGCACAATTAATACTTTTTCACACACTGAATTGACAACTATCTATACAAGCATTCATATTTTCCTGTTAATTCAGTATTTTCCAAAACAGTCATTTTTTTTTTCTTTTCTTCAAAGATATGTTTTTACTAATAAAGCACCTTGTTAATTATCAACTCTATAAGTCAGCAATATGAATAAAATAAATAAAAATGGAAAATAGGCTTAGCAGATGACATCCATCACTTTATATAGTTGTAAAGATTAGCCTATCTTGGTCTTTTTAGTCTTCTTATTATTTTCAAGCATGTTCTGTGAATTTTTAAATGTACCCATTTGTACATTTAAAAGTAATGTCCTAAGGTGATGTTTTTTGGAGCCTGACTGCCCTCTTTGACACAAGACATACATCTACTTGCCAGGCTGTGCTAAGTTTTCATCTATTTCGTAAAATTCACTTATCAAGGCAATTTTCAAACTTTTCTAAAAGGAAGCTCCAAGCAATAATTAATTTGCTTTTTGATTATATTTTTCATTGCATTGCTCCCAGCCAAGAATTTTCTCTTTTGAGTTGCAATAACAGTTTGGTCATATTCATTCATAATTTGCATTATTGGCTTCAAAATATTGCTCTGAGTGATATTTTCATTTAGTTATTGCTCAGGGTTTTCTCTCACAAGAGACAACAAAATGCAGACTCTTTCGAAACTTCAAAGTAATAAAATCCATATTTTAAGTATCCTTAAAAATCCCACTTTTTTTTTTTACTTTGGCTAATGAATAAATTGCAGTTATGACAGCCTACCCAGAAACAAGAGCGTACTCTTTCCACTCTTGATGATTTCCAGTTACTATTCATTTTTCTCAGTATTTTATTGATTATAATATCAATATCCTTATGTCAGTTTTTAAAGATAGAATTTTAAAGTATTATTTTTAAATGGAAAAATATTTGAAATATAAACTATTTTAGAATGCATATGTATAATATATTTGCCTCAAGTGGAACTCATAGAAATACTATTTAAACTGAATGTACTTCCTCTATTTATAATATGCGGGGCAATAATCAGCAGGCTCTATGAAGAATAGATGGGATTACAGTGATCAACTTATATCTAAAGCCAAATGTGTTGAACTTTGAGAACACTAAAAAACAAAACAAAAAATCTATTACTTTCCACTTTCTCTACTTTAAGTAACCAGCACTAACTGTACAGACCAGTGAATCAATTCTATCTTGTTCTAGGTCCAGTATAATAGTATTCTCTTACTACAGTGATCATCCTTCCAGGTTCCAAAACAAGGCTTTTTGACAAGCATTATTTACTGGCCGCCTAATTATCTGGGCATTGGTGAAGAAGCTAGAGATCGACTAACATGGAAACGTTGATTGAGGAACTTACTTGTCCTTTTATATGGCAAAATCTTTAAGAGGAAATATATTTAAAATGTTTGTTTACTTTGTTTTAAGATTTAAGAAATAAGCAGTCACATACTTGTGTGGTGCAGTATAAGATGATACTCTGCCACACAGCTCGTTTGTATTAATATCTCACCTTGACAACACAGTTTGAAAAAAGTGGAGCTGGAAAGTACAGTCGTCTTCTTTGAAGTCTAATTAAATTAAATGGAATATTTTTATTATTATAACTAGGAAACTGCAATTTTTCTAGCATTTTTAATTGAATAATTACATTCATGATCACCTATCGTATATATTTAATTGAAATTGTGAGTCAACAATCATAAAGATATCCCAATATAAAAAATCCTCAAATTTGAATTAGTTATATTCAATTCTTAAATATTTCTTGGTTCTATGGATATTTTTTATTTCAGGAATTACACCATTACTATATTATAATGGATATGACTTCTTCAAGACATTCACTTAACAGCAGAAAGAGTAGTCCATAGGAACTCATTCTCCTCTACTCTCACGTCTGTGACAGATGCTTTGTATGGTTTCAAAAATTAATTTCCCCTATATATACTTGGCAGAGCTGAAAATAAAAAGCTGGAGAAAAAAGGAATATCTTTATCTTATAGAGGCTTATAATAACCTATTCCAATAATTTATTAAGGATATAAAGAATGCTATATAGATTTGTAGATTCACTCATTTATTGCAAAATATTTAGAGGACACGTAGGATGTTACTGACTGCCCCACAGTCATCTGAGAAAAAAAAAATAGCTGACAAACCCTTTCTTTCCAGAAGCATACCATATTAATGTTTTAAGCTGAAATTGCAAATAGAGACAGCCGTTGCTTTTGGAATTCTAGATGCTGAGGGTTTTACATATTATCAACCACTGATGCTTTAAACTCCAAATCATCGAATTTACAACATGGTAAGAATTTTACAGCAACATTTAACTCAAATACCCATACGATTCTGATATCACTACAATTAGATGTTGCAAACTGGCAAGGCACATGCTCTACATTGCTTAAATTGAAGTTTCATTTGGATAAGAAAATATTGGTGCACAAATGTTTGTGTGTTAATTAAATTTGTATTCAAAAGTGCAATACCACATAATATTTGAGATGTGTACGCTTCTCAAAAAAAAGAAAAAGACAAAATTACACATTTACCCCTTTGCAAAACTGTGGCAGAGCTGAATAACAATCATCCATTAGTCATCTATTAGCTAGATTACAGCACAGTATATAGTTTCCTACTATCTCCTCCTCCCCAGTGATTTTTTGACATTCGGGCCCAGTGTCAGCCATTAATCACCAGTGCTTCCTTTCTGGCTTTTCTCTCTTTCTTTTCTCATGAAGACAGAGTTCATGAAGGAAAAGCATATTTTCTGTTTCCATGATTCAATAAAAACCAGACATTACAAAAAATCAATGGGCTTCATAATCTTACATCTGGCTTGATTGTTTCATTTCTACAACTATGCAAACTTCTGTACACTTTTAAGTTCTGGGACTCTAAACTGCAATATTTCCAAAAGTGATTATATGTAATTTTTTTATTACATCATGTGCTAGAACCCTGCCTCAACATGCAGCCCATGTCACTGAGGAACAGATGCAGCTGTTAAAACAGTCTCTCTCTTTTTTTTTTTTTCTTTAACTTTTTTTTTTTTTTAAGATTTTTTTTTTTTTTTTGAGAGAGAGAATATGATAGAGAGGGAACAGGGGGGGGGGGGGTCAGAGGGAGAAGCAGACTCCCTGCTGAGCAGAGAGCCTGATGCAGGGCTCGATCCCAGGACTCCAGGATCATGACCTGAGCCAAAGGCAGTCGCTTAACCAACTGAGCCACCCAGGCGCCCTCTTTAACATTTTTTTTTCATTAGGGACCTATTTTTTTTTTTCTTTATCACCAATTTACATTTAAGAGTAATCTGCTTGTTGCACAATAAAAGTTTGCAGAGTATATCCATGATACCAAATATAGGATCAAAATGATACCTTGCACAATCCAATCACTTATCTGCATTAAAGAATCATTATAAACTGTGAACTGAGGCTTTAGAAAAATATCATTTAAATATCTCCCTGTCATCTGCATTAACATTCATGGTATGTGTTTCTAAATATATTAGAAAAGCATGGCCTTCTTCACTTATAAAACATAATTATTTAGATGTATATAAACCATGCAATTCTCTTTCAATTATTAAAAAATCAGAATAAAAACTCAAGAGATATTTTTAAGTTAAATATATTCTGGCGGGGCGCCTGGGTGGCTCAGTTGGTTAAGCGACTGCCTTCGGCTCAGGTCATGATCCTGGAGTCCCGGGATCGAGTCCCGCATCGGGCTCCCTGCTCGGCGGGGAGTCTGCTTCTCCCTCTGACCCTCCTCCCTCTCGTGCTCTCTGTCTCTCATTCTCTCTGTCTCAAATAAATAAATAAAATCTTTAAAAAAAAAAAATAAATAAAAAAAAAAAAAATAATAAATAAATAAATAAATATATTCTGGCATGCCACCTATATGAGATATAATATTTTCAATAAATGTTATAATACATTATAAGCAAACATTATGCTTCCTCCTCATGCCTGCATTTAAAATTTAAGTTGTAATTTATCTAAATAACCAAGGTATACAAGCTAACATTTTGGGGTCACTGTATCTACATAAGACAGTCATGTAGCCGCACTCTGTAGCCAGCACATAAACGCAAATTAGAATAGGATGATGTTATATTTTAAAAAAGAAAATTACAACCTCAAGAAATGTGCTTTATTAAATATCAGTGGAGGGGCACCTGAGCAGCTCAGTCGGTTAAGTGGCTGACTCTTGATTTCAGTTCAAATCATGTTCTTGGGGTCCTAGGATGGAACACCAGGTTCGTTCTGTGCTCAGCAGGGAGTCTGCTTGAGGATTTCTCTCTCTCTGCCCCCTCTATCTCTCTCTCTTAAATAAATAAATCTTGGGGCGCCTGGGTGGCTCAGTTGGTTAAGTGACTGCCTTCGGCTCAGGTCATGATCCTGGAGTCCCAGGATTGAGTCCCGCATCGGGCTCCCGGCTCAGCGGGGAGCCTGCTTCTCCCTCTGACCCTCCTCCCTCTCGTGCTCTCTGTCTCTCATTCTCTCTCTCGCAAATAAATAAATAAAATCTTTAAAAATAAATAAATTAAATAAATAAATAAATAAATCTTTAAAAATATATCAATGGAACACATTTAGGTGTTAAAAGAAACATAAATGTTAGAAGAAATAAAATTAATTATGTTTATTATATATAAAATTATGTTTAGGTGAAAACTCTCTTAAGGCAAAACGTCTATTCAGTCATCAGCCTATTTTTAATGGTTTACTTAGCATCTAATTATTGAGTTTGAACTGTTTTTTATATACTCTGAATATATTTCCTTTATCAGACATGTTTTGTAAACATTTTCTCCCAATATATGGCTTATCTTCTCATTTTCATAATGGTGTTTTTTGAGTACAAAGAGTTTCTAATTTTGATAAGGTCCAATTTGTCATTATTTTTTCTTTCTTATTAAGGATCATGCTTTTGTTGGTTCAGCTAAGATCTCTTTGCCTAACCCATAGTCATGAATATTTTCTCCTATGTATTCTTTTAGACATTTTATAGGTTTACTTTTGTATTCAGGTTTATGCATCTTTTTGAGTTAATTTTTATGTACAATATAAATTAATAATTTATTTTGCAGATGAATGCCCAATTATCTCAACACAGTTTGAAGATATCCTTTCCCAATGAAACCTATTACAGATTGATACAACCAATAAATGCAAAGGTTATTTCTGGACTCTCAATTCTGTTTGATTGATCTATATACCTGTTCTTTCACCAAAGCTACACTCTATACTATCTTGATTACTGTATATTTATATAATTCTTATCCAAAACCATATAAATGTTAAGTTCAGTTTGACAATATTTACAAAAATGGCTGTTGAGATTTTAAAAAACAATGTGTTGAATATAATACAAATTTGCACAGAATTTCTCTTTGAACGATGTTGACTCCTCCAAGCCATACGTATAGAATGAAAATTCTCAATTTATATGGTGTTCTTTAATATTTCTCAGCAATGTTTTGTACCTTTCAGGTTGCAAGTTTTGAACATATTTTGTTAAATTATTCTTTTCAGTATTATTATAAATGGAATTTTTTTCAATTTCATCTTTTAGTTCATTGCTGGTATCTAAAAACACAATTAATTGATTTTATTATATTCATCTTGTATCTTGAGATGTGATGAAATAGTTTCAACTCCAGAAGTTTTATTATATATTCTTTGGGATTTTCTACACATAAAATGATGTCATCTGCAAATAGCAAAGTTTTATTTTTCCTTTACAATGTAGATGATGTCAGTCTATCATCTACCTATCTATAATTTTTGTCCAATTACACTGGCTAGAACATCCAGTATAATGTGAAATAGAAGTGACAAGAGCAGACATGCTTAAATTTTCTAATAAAAAAAAATGTAGTGACTCACTCTCAGTTTCATTGTTCTATTGCAAAAGGATAATTATTGAATGTCTCTAATTCTTAACTCTAGTGACTTTGCATTAATGAGTACTTTATTAAGATTCTTTTTCCAAAATTGATATTTGTTTTAAATTATTTTCAACATAAGTAATTATATTTCATTAGACTTTTATTATTAAAAATACACATTTAAGAAAACTTACATAGTCATATGAAGGAAGGGGTATGTCTTAGTTTATTAAATTAAATTTTAAATTTTTTTTTTAAGATTTTATTTATTTGCAAGAGAGAGAATGAGAGACAGAGAGCATGAGAGGGAGGAGGGTCAGAGGGAGAAGCAGACTCCCCGCTGAGCAGGGAGCCCGATGCGGGACTCGATCCCGGGACTCCAGGATCATACCTGAGCCGAAGGCAGTCACTTAACCAACTGAGCCACCCAGGCGCCCCTATTAAATTAAATTTTAAAATTAGTAATGAAATTAGCAATATATCATTGCATATAGATGATTAGACTCTTTGGGGCATTTATTCAAGAGTAGATCATATGTTATTATGCTGTATATTCTGGTCTAGAATATATTTAATAAAAAGGTTGATATTCATCTACTCAATTATGTTCTTAAAGTATATCAACTTTTTCTTAGAAATATAAAAATTAATTATGATTTTTTATTGCCTCTGTCCCTGATTCTCAGGAGGTTGGATTTATTTTATATTTGTTAAAGTTTTATTCTTGATAACATAATTTTATGGAAAAGAAAGTTAAATATATAAGCTTATATATTGGAAATATTCTTATAGAGTGTTTTATGTTTATTTTGATGTTTTGGTTGTTTTTCCTTAGGGGGAAAAAAAAAAAAAAACTCCAAACAACATACTTTTCAGAGTCTGGTTTACTTTTTAATTTTATTTTTATTTATTTTTATTTCAGTATATAGTTGACACACATTACATAAGTTTCGTGTGTACAACACAGCATTTCAACTTTATGCTATGCTCACCACAAGTATGGTCACCATCTGTCACTACACAACACTATTCCAATAGCATTGACTAATTTCCTGTTCTGTGCCCTTTATTCTCGTGACTTATTCATTCCATAATTGGAAACCTGTATTTCCCACTTCCCTTCACCCTTTTTGCCCTCCCCATCTCCCCCCACCCCCTTCCCTCTGGAAACCATCAATCTGTTCTCTGTATTTATAGGTCTGATTCTGCTTTTTCCTTGCTTGTTTATTAATTTGTATTTTAGATTCTATATATGAGTGAAATCAGATGATATTTGTCCTTCTCAGTCTGACTTATTTCACTTAGTGTGTGGTTATTCACCACCCATGTGGTTTCAAATGGCATATCTCATTCTTTTTTATGGATGCATAAATTATATATTGTATATGTTATATATATCTAATCTTCCTTCTCCATTCATCAATCAGTGGACATTTAGGTAATTTCCATATCTTGGCTATTGTAAATAATGCTGCAATAAACATAGGGGTGAATATATCTTTTCAAATTAGTGTTTTTATTTTCTTTGGGTAAATACCCAAAAGTGGAATTACTGGATCATATGGTATGTCTACTTTTTATTATTGAGGAATCTCCATACTGTTTTCCACAGTGGCTGCACCAATATGCATTTCCACCAACAGTGCATGAAGTTTCCTTTTTCTCCACATTCTTGACAACACTTACTATTTGTTATTTCTTGTCTTTTTGATTTTAGCCATTATGACATGTATAAGGTGATACTTCATTGTGATTTTAATTTGCATTTCCTTGGTGATTAGTGATGTTGAGCATCTTTTCATGTGTCTGTTGGCCATCTACATGTCTTTTTTGAAAAAAAAATGTACATTCAAGTACTCTGCCCTTTCTAAATTTTTTATCTATATTTAAGTTTTTTTTAGAATTATGCAGATTCTTTATTAGTCAATAAGATAGTTCTGATTACGAACAGGTTACTATTTAAACAATATTCCTTCACTTTCATCGACTGTTTTTTTCAAGAGATTTATGGTAGTTTCTGATGTGATATCTGGTATTCCATAACAACACATTGTACTAGGGGCTTACTGCTCAGCTTTGAAAGAGCAAAAAGAGTTGTTTTGTTTTGTTTTGTTTATCTTGCATATCATCTGCAATCCATCGGGAGTAGCTGCCCGCAGCTCTGCATTGAGAAAGAGCCTGAGCCCATATCCAGGAAAGCTCAGTGGAGAAATAAGGCTGCAACTGATAGCCACATCTGCCACAGGGATAGGAAGGAACATGTATGATAGGGTGACCCAGGACTAATCTAAAATAAGCTTAAAGTGAATCATTACTGTTTTATGCTCTGGATCATATTTGAGTAAAATCAAAGAGTAACATAGAAGACATTAGTCTTTAAGATGTTCTTTCAAAATGGGGAACCTCGGTGGCTTAGTCAGTTAAGTGTCTGCCTTCAGCTTAGGTCATGATCTCCGGGTCCTGGGATCAAGCCCCGCATCAATCCCCACCTCAGGCTAGCTGCTCAGCGTGGAGTCTGCTTCTCCCTCTCCCTCTGCCCCTTCTCCCCCAACCACTCCGCTCACTCGTGCTCTCCCAAGTGAATAAATAAAATCTTAAAAAAAAAAAGATGTTCTTTCAAACTATGTCAGACTAAAAACATTAAACCAAAGCATTTTTATAATTACATCATTCAATGATTTTTTTCACTCATAGGTTATATGCATACACATTAAAAATAAAAGACTACTATTTAATTTAAGCTATGTTATCATTGTATAGATCCTATTTAAGCATGGGATAATTACAGTAATAATGATCCATATATTACTGGAGCAGGAGTTTTATATTTCCAAATGTAATAGTCAGAAGAAATTTGTTTCCGGTATGTCCTTATTTTTGGTTTTCCTGATGCAAAAACTTGAACTAAATGCTGATCCATATAACAACCAGTGAATGTATAATCGAAGATTCTAAAATGAAGCTTTCAATATGCTCTACCTCCAATGCAAATCTGGCCAAATGGCTGCTTCTTGTGACTCTTGGCTCCAAAAGTTGCAGTTCCAGAAAGACTAATTTCCAGTCATTTGGGGAACTTCTATCCAATAATCCAGATCAAAAAGCTTTCCCTCAAAATACTTCAAGCTGGCCAAAATTAACTTTGCATTCCACATGTGTAATTGGACCTCTATTATAAAAAGGCATATGAGCTTCACAGAATTCAAAATTATTTTTTCACACCTTCATGAAGTTTTAAATTAACTGTTATTTTTACTTATACTTCTTCCTCTTTCATTTGATAAAAACCCACAATTGGAGGGAGAAGGACCTGGAAAGTATAGTAGCATAAGTTGAATGACTCTAAAGGAAGAGTGAATGGAAATTTGTAAGGTACACTAAATGCAGAATCATCCATTGTATCAATGCTACTACAAGTCAGAATGGCAGGGTCAAGAGAAGTCACACAAGGATGAACTAGAATATTCTGAAGTGGAGATCCATTGGTGAGGAGACTCAAGCTGAGTCAAACGCTTAACTGACTGAGCCATCCAGGTGCCACAGTCATACAGCTTCTAAACTAAATACAAAATTCAAACTTACACAATAATTCTACAGAATAGAACCTGCGGCCACTCAGATTTATGTTAATAAGACAATTATATGTAGAGTAAAATAAGTTATGATTTCATCAACCATAAACTATACATGCACCATATAATGAAAAAGTAAATAAAAGGACAAGCTATAGGCTGGGAGAGAATATTTGCCTATCTCACATCTGGCAAAAGACTTGTGTTCAGAACATACAAAAACTCTCAAAATTAAACAAAGCAGAACCAAAAAAACAATAAAAATGTGAGCAAAAAACTGAACAAACACTTCACCAAGGAAAAGAAATGGATGGGAAAAAAGTACATGAAAATGTACACAAAATCATTAGTGATTAGGGAAGTACAACTTAAAACCACAATGAGCTACTACTATTTACCTATTAAAATGGCTAAAATAAGGAGCTCCTGGGTGGCTCAGTTGGTTGGGCAGCCCACTCATGGTTTTGGCCCAGGACATGACCTCAGGGTCCTGGGATCAAGCCTATTTGGGGCTCTGCACTCAGCGGGGACTCTGCTTGAGGATTCTCTCTCTCCCTTTGCCCCTCCCCAACTCGTGCATGCCCGTGCGCACTCTCTCTCTAAAATAAATAAATAAATCTTTAAATAAATAAATAAAATGGATAAAACAAAAACAAAACAAAAGCTTAATAATACAAAATATTACCAAACGCTGGCAAAGATATAGAGCAATTATATCTCATACATTTTTGGTCAGAATGAAAAATGGTACAGTCAATTTGGAAATCAGTTCGGTAGTTTCTTGTAAAGCCAAACATAGACTTACATATAACTCAAAATCCCAACTAGATAAACAAAAATCATGTCATGCAAAAACTTGCACATGAACGTTTATTGAACCATTATTTAATCTCCAAAAACTGGAGGTAACCTAAGGTGTTCTTCAAGATGTAAATGGATAAACTATACATTCATTCAATGGGATACTGTTCAGGAATAAAAAGGAACAAAATATTGGCACAACCCACAACATGGAATAACTACAAATTATGTTATGCTAAGTTAAAGAAGCCAATCTTAAAAGGCCAAATACAATATGATTCCAGTTTTACAAATTTCTGGAAAAGACAATTCTATAAAAATGGAAGACAGATCAGTGTTGTAAGGGACGTGGGGTGAAGGGAGGGTTTGACTACATGAGGGGATTTTTTGGGTGATGGAATTTTCCTGTATTCTGATTATGGGGATGGACACATGAATCTTTACATATGTTAAAACTCAAAGAATTGGAAACCAACCCCCCAAAAAGAAATTGCATTATTTTTAGCTAAAAATTATTTAAAAATATTTTAAGGACTTTGATTATGAAATTAACATATTTATGGTATAAAACATTGTTCTATGCTTTTTTGTGAAGAGTATATCTACTAGAAAATAGATTTATATTTTTTAATGACATTACTTTATATGTGACAAGATAGGACTGGCATTAGCTTTCCCAGCTCTAAATTCAGCCTATGTAGAAATTAATGTGTTTTGGAAAGAAAAAATTGCACAGATGTCATTTTCCTCAAAAGCAGGCAAAGTATGAATGTAAATAATGCACTGTTTTGGTTTTGAGCTTCCAGAATCACTTGGAATCTGAGATATTGAAATGTCAACAAATTTGAGACCATTTTCTGCCATAAATGGAGATGAATAGATTGATAGCCACTTGTCTTATTTGTAACTTGCATTAATTTTTCTATAAAAAATATTTAAGAATAAAATTTGGCAGAGTTTCCTTATCTATGATTATAGTACCATTATGTTATTATGAAAAAAGCACAATCCAAACATAAGCATTAGTTTTGCGTCACTTTTATTTAGCTTTTATGTCACTTTTATTATGCAATAATCATTACATAGGAATATGAAGATGAAAACATAAGTCAGAGTAGAATTATATTAAAATAAAAATTCTTGGAGACTGGGTAAAAAGTCAATTTGAGTGTAGATGTGTTCCCAGTCTAAGATAATCATTAATTGATTATACACACACTAATGTCTATACAAACATGTACATGAGATCAATAACAAGAATGAACATTTTACAAGCTATTATGCTAGTACCAAGAAATGTACCTACCAGGTGTTGCAAAGTTTGGTCAACACTAAGTTTGTATACCCCTTGACTTGGCTATGTATTGGTAGCCAGCGTGGATGGTACACTGAAGAATTGAGGCAGCACACAGCTGATAGTTATTCCTTACATTACCAAATTCTTCTATTATCCTACTGATCAAAAATAAAATCTTAAAGAAATCATTAATATCACAGAACGATCTCATGAATTATCAATCTATATCCCTTACTGTTGCCATGCATTCTCCAGGCTGTAAAAAAGCCAGTATGTTTTGTGAACAAGATAAAACAACTTATAACTATTACATGCAGTGGCTAAAATTACCATTTGCTTATAAATGTTAATACTTTAAATGGTGTAAATGGATAGCATACTGCTTGTCTAGGGAAAATATTTAATTTAGACATGCACAGAAAAAATGATCTTGGATTCCTAGACTTCTAAAAATAAATTACTCTTGTTTATAAGCCACCAAGTCTATATATAATATTCTGTTATAGCAGCCCAGATCTACCAGTGTTACTGAAACCCAGGTTTGGCTGTTGTCGCTCAAAAGGCCAGTCCTTACCAGGGAGAAGGCTGACTCTTGTCCAAAAGCCAACTCCAAGGTTTCTGCCTGGCCCAGAGATTTTTAAAAGTGTTAAATCAGTTAAGGGAGGGCAGGGGTCTGTGACATTTCTTGATTACACGGAGACTCGATGATGCCAGCTACAGTTACCTTGCCGTGTTCAGAGATTATGCAAGGTCTGGCTCCTTGGTACACAGCGGTTGTGCAAGAGTACTCTATTTTTTTTTTTTAAGATTTTGTTTGTTTGTTTGTTTGTTTGTTTGTTTGTTTGTTTAGAGAGGTGGGGAGAGATAAGCAGACTTCACACTGAGCATGGAGCCCCACACAGGGCTCAGTCTCATGATCCTTGAACCAGGACCGGAGCCGAAACCTGGAATTGGTCGCTTAAACCAACTGAGCCACCCACGCACTGCAAGAGTATTCTATTCTTTCTGGAAAGGAGGGCAAGGTCTACAGATGTGCAAAGGGAGGTCAGTAAAGTCATTTGTGTGACCTTAAAAATGAAAAACATTTTGCTAAAAAATTGCTGGACGAATCGGAAAGCTGAGGCTGCTTCAAACAGACTTGCTGGCCTCTCTGACGTGGGGAAGTTCTAGTCTTTCATTCCCCAAGGCCAGTGGTCTGCAGATCTTAAAGAGAGTAAATTAGTTTTGTTATAGATCAAGGGCCTTAGGTCAGCAAGCAAGGAGTGTGTCAACTTGAAGCAAGTTAACCCTTAAGGCCAGCTGGAATGCTGTTAAACCAACACACTTTATATTACTCCTTTTCACGTGTGGAGAATTGACCATTCTCTGCATATATTGAACAAACTCTCCTTAAGTCATTCTTTGTTCACTTTTTACCCCTCACCCACAAAATCAGAGGAGAAAATAAAACAAAATTATCAAATGCATGTATGGATAAAGTTCACATTTCAATTTCTTTTGTGTGTAAATATCTTATAACATACGTAAAGGTACATATTTTGACAATAATGGAACATAGTTTTGCCATAATGTTTTAAAATTTAGGAATATTTCTTCTGCTTATTTATTTATTTTTCTTATTAAAGCAAATTATTTTTAGGGAAGGGTTATAGAATAGTTTTGGGGGCAGAAAAACTGCGTTTGGATCTTAGCTCTACTATGTTGCAAATATGTACTTAAAACAGGGTAATTTATTGGAATGAAATCCAGTTGTGCTCCAAATGAAAATTCAGAAAAAACTTTCATAAATATCTAAAAATGCTAGAAAATGACCGTATCAGCTCTGTATTCTGTGTCAGTTTGCAAGCTGTTTTATTTTTCTTCAGCAATCAAAACAGTACTTAGCTTGAAATGCATAACAAAATTCGAAAACCATAGTTTTGCATGTTTGTTCCGTCTCCGGTTATGAATGTAACACTTTTGAATATTCCAGAATGGCAGTCTTAAAATGAAAGGAAAAGAATATACTTGCACAGCACATTTGGCTCTAAAATCTGATTTCTGGAAGCTCTTGATGGCCTTTGCAATAGTATTAAGCTTATGTTTGTCTGGTAAGGAAAACAGCCAGTCACTTCAGTCAACAACCTAGTTATCAGATATCCCAGAGGTGAAAAAAAATGTTGCATTCATAAATGCTTTCCTCTTCAAAATTTTTTTCCATGATAAATAGGGATCCTGAATTTTGAGAAACCTATTTACTCTGAGAAGTAGAATTCATATATTTACTTGGTAAATTGCTATTTAAAATAGTATTTGTAATAGGAGGATAGAGGATAATCTTTGGTATATTTTTAAAACCAATTTGATATCTCAGCCCAAACTAGGTTTTCATCAGTTAATGACTTGGAGAATATTTATACTTATCACATTGGCTCTATAATTTAGGTCATGACAGAAAGTTCTCCTGGGATGCAGTAAAACCTATGGTTATGAGAGCAATGGTCAGTTTCCAAGTCTGACTTTCATACTCTAAATATGGAAACTTTGAAAATTTACTGAAATTCTCTAAGATTTGGTAAGGATATTTGAGAAATAGCAACCATCTCTTAGTACAGTACAGTGAAGTGAGAATGTCCCTTCTTCATGTCCTCCCAGGACTCCTTCCTCTCTTAGACAATTTCTACTTCAACCAAGAGAACTGGTATGGGGGGGGGGCGGAGGGGGATGTTTTGGGGTTTTTCTTCTCACTGCTGAAATTGCCTGCACAGAGCTCTCACTGAGAATCTCTTGGAGACCTGTAAACATTACAGTTACAGTTAACATTAAACAAAGAGATTCTGAAGAATGCACTTTAATAAGAATCAACATATTTGAAAAAATCTGAAAAATTATAAAGAAACACATTGGAAAAACAGTACACAAGCTTAAATATACATTTACTGAATAACACAACATTTATGCAAATGATGATGATGATGATCAGGAAGATGAGGAATATGATGATGATACTTAAAATAGTAGTGAAGAATAATAAAATGTATAACAAAAACATGCAAACTCTTTGGAGGTAATTAGGCTTTTTAAGTCTTTTTAATTTGGAGGAATGACACTACTAATTTTGAGTTACTTAATTTTTAAAATATCAACTATGCTTAATTTTAAGGGTAACAACTAAAAATATAATTTCAAACAAATTGGGGAAGTAAACAATAAGGAGATAGATATAAATAGAGGTATCGATATTAGGTATAATAACAATTTAACATTTATTCAAAAACACTAGTTTACTGAATTATTAAAAATCATGCCTAGGGACTCCTGGGTGGCTCAGTCGGTTAAGTGTCTGCCTTCAACTCAGGTCATGATTCCAGGGTCCTGGGATCAAATCCCACATCGGGCTCCTTGCTCAGTGAGGAGCCTGCTTCTCCCTCTGCCTGCCACTCTCCCTACTTGTGCTCACTCACTCTCTCTCTTTCTCTCTGACAAATAAATAAACAAAATCTTAAAAAAATAAAAATTAAAAAAATAAATAAAAATCATGCCCAATTCACCATGTTAACATATTGGAGAAGGTGATTCATGTGATCACCTCAATAGCTCAAGAAAAAGTATTTTATAAAATCTAATATACTTTTATTATCCAAAATGTAAAAACTAATGGTAGAAGTTCCATATCCTCATAAATTCATTTGCCAAAACAGCTAAATTCTTAGAATAGGAGAGATTTTTACAACTTTTATTTAAAATATATATATATATATATATATATATATACAAAAATCAATATCATGTCTGTACACATGTAAAAACCAATTAACAGCATAATTTAAATGAAGAAATGATTATATCAATAAGAGTTCAGAGTACCTGAGTGTATTTTCAACAAAATATATTTAGAAACTTTAAACATTATATAATGACATTTTATGGAGTGATTTTATAAATAAGCTAACTTATTGAAATATAAATAATATTCATGAATAGAAAACATGTCAGTCCTTCCCAAATTGAACTATGAATTCAATACAGTTCTAATGAAAATCTCAATGTATATTGTTGCATGGAACAAAATATATCTGACAGAATAATTCTAGCATATATATAAATGAGTAAATAATTCAGAATTGTCAATGCATAACTAAAGAAAATCAAAGAGGGAGATTTTCCCTTCCAGATGTCAATGGTTATAATAATACTATATTAATTAGAACAATATGGTATTGATATACAAAAAGAAACATAAAACAATGGAAAGAATACAGTGCTTAAAGACAGACTAGACCATATGAAGAAATAATATATTGGTCAGAGGTAGTACAATTCGTTAGTGGAGAAAGGATCTTAAGAAATAGAAAAAGATTAAATTCTTCCAAAATTTAAAAAGAATTGGATGTTTGTCTCACAATATACACAGTAGAGTAAATATGACAAGCAAAATTATAAACATTTTAAAACACATTGCACTAATTTGTAAAGTTAGGTAAAGATATGTTTTTAGAGAAGACATTAAAAGTAACAATCATAAGAGAAATAATTTATTAATATGGAAATCTTAAAATTAAAATTCTAGAACAACATAAATAAAATAGGTCACTCACAAATGGGAGTAATTGACATTTCCATAGAGCTAGAATGCCACGTTTCTGAAAGTTGAGGCATATCCCTGTACTTAGGCTATTGCTACCAATTTACATGCCACAGGTTCTTTAAAATATTCTAGGAGGAAGCTTTGCAGAACAAAATTATGGCATTATGTACCTCCTGTCTCCTTCATTCTACTGTCTCTTGACTTAGTCCTCAGAATTAAGGCAAGATATTTTAATTATCAGTGTACTAGTCCTGAAAATGTATAAAACTAGTGAGGAATATAATGGGAATAACTTCTTTGGGAAAAAGAGCAGCAATAGCTGGTGTTTGATCTGATCATACATGGAAGGTAACTGAGTTTGAGATATTCTCAAGAGGTGATGAAAAGCAAGAGGGCATTTTAACATTCTTTTTTTTTTTTTTATTCTTATGTTAATCCCCATACATTACATCATTAGTTTTAGTTGAAGTGTTCCATGATTCATTGTTTGTGCATAACACCCAGTGCTCCATGCAGAATGTGCCCTCCGGCATTTTAACATTCTTACTCTGTAGACAAGCCTTAGGCTGGATAAGCATTTATTGTTCCTCATCAGGTCAGGGTGGGACCTGGAAGGAGCAGCATTTTCTTTTTGTATGAGTTTTTCCTAAAATCAGTCAGAATACTGAGGTTCTTTTTAAAACACATGATCTGGAAATTATTTTGGAATCATAACACTTTTCTTGCTTGACTCAATGATCAAAAATATAACATTATCTATGACTTATTGTATATTTTAATCTATATTAGAGTCCCTAGCTAAGTTGAAACTTTGCTTCTCTTTTCACACAAAGACTAGCATATCTTTTTCTTTTCATTGTCGTAAGGAGATACATGGACGATTCTAAAATATAACCAAAATTACCTTTTGGCACCTCTCTACTTCCAGTTCTTCAGTTCATAATCTTAGTGTGTCTTGCCTGGGATATCTATAAAGTTCTGTGCAATTCCTTTTTCCTGTCTCTCCCATAGGCTCTGATATTTCAGTTCCCAAGCAAACAACCAGCACCAAAGAAAACAAAATTGCCAATGTCTTTTTTTAATACCCCAATTTTATTTTCCTGATATTTAATTTTCTGCTTGAACTAACCCCACTCAACTTTCTCAGCCTTGTCTCTTTCTAATCCCTTTAATGAAACACAAGGCCTGTCCAAACTAAGGTTTTTTTTTTAATACATGCTATACTTTCAGATCTTCATTATTTCTACAAAGATGCTTCTCAGTCTTGACTCATCTCCTTTGTTCCACATTCCACTTACACTTTAGAGTCTGTCTCAACTGGGACAAAATATTTCTTGATCTCTCAAAACGTGTGCTAAAGCATTTTCTCCCTTTTCTAAATAAATAATGACTCCTATTTTTAACTCTTTATGACCTATATTTTTCAATCCTATGTTATATTTATGTCTGTATCTTATTAAGTATTTTAGATTTTAAAATCTTAGAAAAGATTATTGTGTCTGAATAACATTTTTATTCACCATACTGTACACAGTGGACACCACATAAATACTTTTTTCTTATTGTCATGGTTCTAATAAGCATAGAAGTCAAATTTTTATCTTAAATCAAGATCCAAACCCTTTTTTTCTTTTCAAAATTGAAGAAAATAATTGAAAACCAAATGAAAGAGATAACTCCTTTGATTTATCTCAAATATGGAAAAGAATAAAGATTCACCAGATGACAAAAAGAATAAAGTTAATAATATATAATTTTAAAACAGAATAAACAAATAAATACGATCACTGTTTATTAATTATAAAAGCAAACTGAGCATGATTTTGTGTGAATGCAAGATAAACATTTTGTTTCCTCATCTCTAACCCTGTTTTCAATGTATTATAAAGCAATGGAAGCAGCAAGATTTAACTATGATCAAATTTACTTTGTGTAACACAGTGAACTTCAGTACATACAAGACAGAGAATGGTAATTTATTTCTGTAGAGTTGAGTAAATACAAATGATTTAATCATAAAATATGGTTGACAAATAATGCAGCTTACTTTTCCTAGTTACTGTCTTGACTCCTTAGTGGAGATCATATTGCATTGTTCTTATAATATACTAAAAATTTGTTGATAGTTCTTATATGTCTGTTAGCAGAAATCAGGACAAAGATCATCATCTGTATAATGTTACTGATTTTGTAGATTTAGGAATTCTCACTGAGTTTTTTTAGATTGTGAACAGTGAAGTGTTTTAAATATAACAGTGTACTGGCTATATATACTTTTTATTTTCAAAATTTAAATAGAACCAAAGTGGGCAAAGCCAGAGAATAGAACTCACTTGTGTGGTTCTGAGGGTAGATTACAGAAATGAGGTTTATCTCCACTTTGTTTTTCTTTCCTTGATGCTCTTCTGTGTAATCCTGTTGTAGAAACATGGTGGCAACACAACCAAAATATTTTAAAATAATTTATGTCAAAGCTTCCCATAGTAAATAACTAGATGTGATTCTGTTTGTCTGCATTAGTCATAAGTTGTCTGAAGATATGTTAGTGAAACATCTGCTTTCACTTCAGTCCCTTGATCAGCGAATTTTCTGGCTGAAAGAATGCAGCATGAATAGCCACACTGAACAAGCTAATGGTCTTCATGGACAGGAGTTCTGTCCATTACTACCAGTAATGCATCCCCACTCTGCCACCAACATCTTCATTATCTGATACTATTCTTCTCTTCACCATTGTATTCAGTGTACTGAGTTCTTCTGAGTATGATGTAATCATCTTCTAAGTGCACATACGCCATTCAATCATTGCTAAAAGCCTTAGAATATTACTTTCAGAAAGTATAAAGCCTAATTTGACCATGAATTTGCTGTTACCCTAAGAAGCAATAAAAATTCTCCCATTTCTGTTTGTATTAGCAACATTTCTAGTTTGTGAGATTTTATCTGAAAAATCATACAGAATACATCTAGTCTGTGATTATTGTATGTGTATCATCCATAAAACTAAGATTTTTTTCAATCTCCTCAATTTCCCACTTCTTTAGAATTTTAACATATGCATAGATTTTTTATTGTTTATTCTTTAAAAGCATAACACTTCTAGATAACTATTATGCACTTCTATAATACTACTAATTAGTGTGAAACAAAGAAATAATATTACGTGTTCTGAATTCTATTAGATCTATAGTTTAATTCTAAGAATGGCTTATCCAGTAATTCAAAACATCAATTTATTTTAACAAAATCTGATCTAGCTGTTCATTCATCTTTACCCATATCAACCTACATACACAGACTGCTAGGGGCAGGACATGGGCTTTTATATCCTTAGACCAAATCCTCTCCAAAGCCAGGCATCCCCTTATTCAAAAAATATTTTGAAAACCTTGTCTAATATCAATATTACAACCCTTACTTTTTTATTGCTTGTATTTTCTTGGTATAATTTTGTCCACCCCTTTAGTCATGATGAGTCTCTCTATTTTAGGTAACTTATAGAAAATAAACTTAAATTTTGATTAGTGAGCAAATTCAAAAGCAGAAGACTTAAACTCCATTTATAAATCTTGATATGATTGATATACCTAGTTCCGTATTTTCATGAGAACTTAAATTACTTTCATGTGTGTATTAAGTATATCTTTCTATATATAGTGTGTTTTCTTGGTTCTTTTGTACTAATTCTGGTATTTATGAGGATTTTGATTTTGTTCAAATTATCACATTGCAGTAATATATTTCATAATATCCATAGGCTGCTATTTATTTGGGATTCTATATATCTTCGACTCTCACTCATTACTGATACAATCATCAATGAGGTTATTGTACATTCACACATGTTATTTATTTCTACTTTTATAGAACTTATAAAAATAAATATTATCAGTTCATTTTTTCCCACTTAGATTCCAATAGCTACAATTAAATATGTTTATTGCTGAGGATTGTTCTTCACTACAGTTTTACCTCTAATTGATTCTTCAGAAAGGATTCATTACTACATTCTTGAAAATGCAATTATTTTCATGTTCTTGATAGTTGAATGACAACTTGTCTGAATTCTAAAATGTTTTTCTTTTTCCTTCTTTGTGGTTCTTAAAATATTATTTCACTGTTGTCTTATTTTGTGTGTTGTCAAGAAGCTGCTGTTGACCTGATTTTCTTTAGAAGTGACTTGATCATTTTGCCTGGAGGTTTTGCATCTTTTTTCCCTATGAATTACAGTACAGCAGTGTTATATGTCCTAAAATTGTCAGTCATGTACAATTTTCCTAATTACATAATGAAACTTTCAGTATATGGATAAAAACTGTAAGTAATAGTTTTAAATATTATTTATATCCCTTTCTTTTGTTTCTTCTTCTCTGAGAACTCGATTTGCACATTGGATTAGATTAGGGTTAGGTTTAGGGTTATAGTTAAGGTGTTCTAAATATTTCACTTTCTCATTGGTTAGCACATTATATTGTTTTTATTCTCTTCACTGTTTTGTTTCTTTTCATAGTAACACTTACTGTTTCCTGGCCTTCTTGTAACTCCATCTTCCTTTTTTTTGTTTGTTTTGATTTGGTGATTTTCTTCAGTGAATTTTCTGAATTCTCTTCTCACATTTTATGTCTTTCTTTTTAAAATTCTTATTGTGAGTTTTAAAAAATGCTGATTTATTATGTACAACTGCTACAAACAATTGTATGTAAAATACACTCACTGTACGTGTTGCTATAATTGTTAATTTAAAGATATTTCATTTATCCTGGAAGGATTTTTTTTTTAATAGCTTTACCTGCCAGCTTAGTATTTTCATCATGTGGAAATCTTACCACTTTTTATATTGTCTTTTTTTTTTTAAAGACTTTATTTATTTATTTGAGAGAGACAGAATGAGAGAGAGCAGGGTCAGAGGGAGAAGCAGACTCCCTGCAGAGCAGGGAGCCCGATGCGGGACTCAATCCAGGGACTCCAGGATCATGACCTGAGCTGAAGGCAGTCGCTTAACCAACTGAGCCACCCAGGCGCCCACTTTTTATATTGTCTTATATTAACTTTAAAATATGACCTCTGACTTTTTTTTTGTTTATTATGCTAAGTGTTTGAGAGGCAGTAACCCTTGTCTCTATGGATAGTGTGAGATGTTTCATTAGCTTACTAAGTTTCCTACTGTTAGTAGAATGAAGTGCATTTTTTCTGACAAAACATTCCATTTAAAACAACTATGGTTTTCAGAAGTGTGATGCTCTTGTTACTGTAGGACTCTTATTTTTACCACTTTATTTTATTTTATTTTTTTTAATTCTACATAAACTCAACAAGGTATGCCTCTCTTTTCAACTTGTTTTCCTCTCCATAGCATTGCCATCTCAAGGCTGCCCCTCCTATCACAGGCACCATGAAGAACCTATTTCAATATCCCGGCAGCCAGTGCTCTGCTCTACTAAGTCTCCCTCCCCTTCTCATCGTTGCCCTCCCTCAGTGGGACTCTCCTCTGGGTGATGTTATCTGCACCTGCCACCAATAGAACTCTATTGCACTCTTCTTTTTCATGCCAGATTCTGTGCTCTGCTACAGACTCCCGAGTCCACTCCTCTGGTTCCAGAATTTTGTCATATTACTTAGGTACAAATAGAAGGTCACTGGATTCTGTATCCTACTTCTTTCCTACATGTGGATTGTGAGTGGTTTTATTTGCTCTTTTTGTTGAACTTTATAGTTTCCAAGGACATGTATAGAGATTTAACTTATTTCACCACCATCCTAGGAAAACACCTGTCCATCACTGTAGTTGTTTCAAGGAGGAGGAAAGATGTCCTAATAATTTTATAGACTTAAAAATGATTTATGTAATTGAAAAATACAGTACATGTTAAAAAATATGAGAAGGTACATTGTTTCAACCCTCATATTATCGTCTTTTAAATCTGTTGCTATACACAATTTTTTCTGCTTGTATGTCAGACATTTTTATTTCAGATATAACATGATGTTTTTTCATTACTTTCATATTGTAAACTAATTTGTTGTTCTAAACAAATTAATACATTGCCTATGAAGGGGAGCAGAATTCGCTACCATCAATTATGTCTCTTTGACATAAGATTATTTTAGGCTGATTATTTTTAAGAAACAGCAACATAAGAAAAGCTCTGAAAACTGAGTAGAAGTTCACCTTTTGTAAAATGCATTTACATTTATAGGGAAATCTCCATTTCCCCTCTCTGTACCAGGAAGAAGGAGATGACTAAATCTCTAGAAACTCTTACCAGTGAAGAAGGCACTGACCTAAATCTGAGTAACAACCTAGCCCATATTTACTGTGCTTTTCTTGATAGCCTCCCATAACTGGGTCCCAGCTCCCCAATATCTTCTTTTGTCTTTAGCTGTAGATAGTATTTAAGGTGGTCGCTTGGAGCATTTCTGGGTGTTACTCAAGTTTTCCTGGGTATCTCCTACATAGACAGAAGGTATACATGTTATTAAACTTCTGTTTTTCTCCTGTTAATCTGTCTTTTGTCACAGGGGGTCTCAGCCAAGAACCTAGAAAGGCAAAATAAAAGTGATTTTTCATCCCCTATACCTGCAGCTCTGACTAGTCACTGATTTTTTTATCCTTAAAAATTGTTTCTCTGCTGGAGACCTTTCTCCTTCTTGACTTTGTTAAAAAAAAAAATAAGTAAATAAAAATAAAAAATAAAAAAAAGACAACAGAACCAAAATGGAGTCACTTGTGTTAAGCCCTGTGTCAGCAAACCAAGACTTAATACCTGACCTAATTGCAGTTTAAGCCTCTGACAGTAATATAACCTTTAACCATTTAATCTGGAATTATCTGGTCAAAACTAGAGAGGTCATCTGGGAGAGACCCTATAAAAGGACAGTGACATTGCCTGAAAGGTTTGATATAATTTCCTTGTCCCACCTCCTTTCTGCCTATAAAAGCCTTCCATTTTGTACATTTAAGACTTCAAGTTATAAATAGTCTCATTATTTTTTTGAGATTCTACACATTAACAAATACCCTGAGATCTATTACACTTAGAATGTAGTCCCAGTATTTCCTAAAAATATCAATTTTTTGTGTTATTGAATGAGCCAGAATTGGGACTGTTAAGAGATAATCTGAGGCATATTAAAATGTTTAAGAGTTTATTTGAGCAAAAATCAATTATATCAGGCAGTGCCAAACCAGAAGTGGCTAGGATGATATGCCAATAGATGTTGGGGAGAGACTTTTATAAAGAAAAGTCAGGAGCGAAGTAAAGCGATCATTGATTGGCTATAGCTTAACATCTTGTTGGCTGTTTGTGATTGGTTGTCCTTAGCACTTTAATTCTGCAACCTTGAGACATTTACAGGTTTGGATTTTGGCTTGCTAACATAGGTCACCATGGCATTAGAGACAACATGGTCTACTGGCCTCCTTGCTTAATTAAACAGAACTCACATTTTGTTAAAGGGAACTTTTAACTCAGAATTCTTTCTACTAAACCATCTGTCACACACATCAATAATATTTGGCTACAAATTTCCCTCCTTATTCATAAACGTAATGTCCCATATTTAAACATTCTGCAGAATGCATCCATATCTATATGTATATATCTATATATCTAACCCATAGAGAAAATTGAAAGTTAGCTAACCAATAATATTTTCACCATGCACAGAAGTGGAAAAAAAGATTGTGTTTTATTCACTATCACATACCTTACATGACACAAAAAGCCTGGTATTCAACATTCAAAAACCAGAAGTTGAATTAGGTGAATAAATTTTATACATTAAGGATTTGGAAATATGTGTGTAAACTTACTAACTTTATTAAGAATATTTGAAGGAAGAATAGTGTTGGAAAGAAGAGTTGGCTCTAAATTAGGGGAACCCAGTCACAGATCAGACTCTGTGGCTAGCTTGCTGAGTGAGTTCAACAAAGCCACTTGCTATTCTTTTATTTTCTGAAGTGTGAAGTCACAGTGTTTCTTTCAGTGCAAGTGAAATTTTTACAGAGCATCTTCTTTAGGTGATATACTTCCAGTGTATTATATAGATGGCCAAAAATGGCTTCTGTATATTGGCTCCTATGTTGTATATTTCTTCACATCACACTGAGAACTCTTAGCTCAAAAACACACTGGTGGGGCGCCTGGGTGGCTCAGTCATTAAGCATCTGCCTTCGGCTCAGGTCATGATCCCAGGGTCCCGGGATCGAGCCCCACATCAGGCTCCCTGCTCAGCAGGAAGCCTGCTTCTCCCTCTCCCACTCCCCCTGCTTGTGTTCCCTCTCTTGCTGTCTCTCTCTCTGTCAAATAAATAAATAAAATATTTAAAAAAAAAAAGCTCACTGGTATGAAGTTTTTACTCAAGTATTTGTTTTAAATAAAGTCCAAATAAGCAAATTTTTAGCCACTAAGAACTTGATTGTTCTGCATAACCCACAAAATTGTGCACAGAATCTGCTAGCCATTGGTAAGATAAGACTGATGCCATAAAGACCCACAAACCACTGCTACCTTCAAGTGTCCTCTGACTCAAGGAATGTCTGTTGTGCTGCCAGGTGACATCACCTACATACATAAGGCCCCTTTTCCATCCCTTTCTTGCCCAGAGCTCCCTCGACCTTCTCACCTTCTTTCTGGTGGCCCTTGCTGTAGCTTCTGGACAGTTTGGTGCTATGAAGAATTTCCTCCATGCAAACCTGTCCCGGCATCAATCAAGAAAAGTTTGCGTGTGTGCTACTGCCACCTCGTGGTCATTTCTCTTTCTTTGATCGCTCTAAAATCCCCTTAAGAGCCCTTAAGGAATGTCACGAGGGTTAACCAGAATAGTTTTTCTTATAACAATATATATACTTATTTTTCCTCAAAAAAATAGCATCAACTGAGTGCTTCCTTTTCTGTTGATCTGTCCAATATATATTGCCAGTCTATAAAATTTAGAAATCTAAAATATAAAAATAAAAAATTGATTACTCCATTGTTAAGATTAAACCACTATGCTACTCATTAAACATATAAAATAACTGATGTGTTAAAAACCTCACTTTGGTACATCTACCAAATGATTTCTGAAAACATCATGGCAATTTGATCTGCCACAATCAAGGAAGAAAGCATTCATTTTCCAAATCTTTGCCATTATTCAACATTGTAAATTTTAAAAAAGGGGTGATTTCAAGTTTTGGAGTTAAAAATGGTATGTCATTTTAATATATACATATAGCTGTTAGCTAGTGAAACTCATTAGAAATTTCTGTTTAATCTTATTAAATTGATATCATTATCTTAGCATTATTTACATAGATTAATTGGATTTCATTATGTATTTGGTGTTAAAAACTTATTTTTTTGAATTTTTGATTGATGTATATTTAATAGTCCTAGCTTACAACTACAATTTTCCTTCTAGTTGTTTTCGTTGTTTCAGAAATGATTTCCCAGTAAGAAATAAGATTTTTTTTCTATATTAAATCTTATAAAGATTTAAGTACCTACATTCTACTGGATCTTGTATACTGGTCATTTTCTAAAGTGTGTGTTAAAATACGCATTACATAAAATTGGCCATTTTCACCATTTTTTAGTGTATAGTTCAGTGATTTTCAGTACATTCACATTGTTATGCAATTACCATCACAATCCAGCTCCAGAATTTATCTTCCCAAATTGAAACTCTGTACCCATTAAAAACAAAAACAAACAAGCAAAAACCAAATTCTTATTCCCTATTTCCTTCAGTCTCTGGCAACTGCCATTCTACTTTCTGTCACTATGAATTTGGCTACTCTAAGTATCTCATATAAGTGTATCATACATTTATAAAGAGATGTCTCCGTTTGATTCCAGGTAACATGACCTGCTCCCTGAGAGTGACCATCAGGCCCATTTCAGTCATGATTTTATATCTGCCATTAAGATGTCAGCATTTAGCACTGCTTGGAAGCTTGATGCTTTATGGAAAATGCTTCAACTAAGTGCTGAATTTAACCAAACCTGTATAATTCTAAGATGTTAGCTCAGGCCACAAATCCTGTTTCATTATAACACTCTGTAATAAAGCTTTGAATCCTCTATAACATGTCAAAGGGTGGGCTAATGTTCTCCCAGCCCTGAAGCTAAAAAGCCCACTGCCCAAAGTCAGGCTTCCTTTATAATGTATGAGGTGCAGCCTGCTAGACACAATGCAATGTCTTGAATGCAAGGAAAACTAGAAACCCACACACCTGTCATTTACCTTGGCCTCTGACTTTCCCCCAGGAAATACTGATCTAATAGGCCTGATATGTGCACTGTTGAATAATTTGTCTTTGACTTCTCTAAATGTATTTTTTGACTGTCTTCAAATAACTTGTAGTCTATAAGATCTTACAATAAAAAAACTATTTAAAAAGTGAATTTTGATATAATATTATATATTTATATAAAATATTTGCTGTAAAATACTTGGTTTCTATAAAAATATATGTAGAAATTCAAATAAAGTAGCTTTTTAAGTTCCCCTTCTGATAAATGATGAGTCTATCAATTTTATAATTAAAAAGGTCTTTTCTTCATTTTTAGAGAATAGTCTTAGAATTGTTACTATGGAAATCAGTTAACTTTTCTATTTCTTTTCTTAAATGTTAAATGGAGTTTCCCAAGCAAAAAATTTCCTTTGCTATCAATAACTGACTTCCAGTTTAATTTGAATCTCAAAGCTTTTGGATTGACTGTCTGAGTGTAACATTCCCAGCTGCCTTATCTTTTATATACTTCCCATCTGTTCATGGAATAGCAGTACACCACAGTAAAATGGAAGCCTTCTGGGTAAACCCTAATGTTCTTTTGAAGGATATATTTATGTAGCATTATAATAGCTTTTATTCCTTGTAATCATTAACAATATTGGACTTCAATATCATTAACTTAAAAATAGATACTTTAGAATTATTTGCTTCTTATGGAATTGGAATTGGAATTTTCCCCGTTCATTATGTAGCTGGATACATCATATTTCAGAAAGAAAAATAATATGACACTCACGTAATAGTGGTAGAATGATAAAACTATTTACCAATAAATATTTTCTCTCTTCAAACTACAAGTTTGTTGATGATACATAAAGCTAGGAAAGAGGTTAAAGCTTTCTAATATAATCAATCAATTCAAATTTTTTTTTTCCTTTTAGCTAAAACTATTTAATAAATACCAGTTCAAAATAACTAATGTCTGGGGGCGCCTGGGTGGCTCATTTGGTTAAGTGGCTGCCTTCGGCTCAGGTCATGATCCTGGAGTCCCTGGATCGAGTTCCGCATCGGGCTCCCTGCTCAGTGGGGAGTGCGTCTCACTCTGACCCTGCCCCCTCTCGTGTACTCTCTCTCTCAAAAAATAAATAAATAAAATCTAAAAAAAAAAAAAAACCAAAAAACTAATATATGTAATACAGAGAATAGATGCATGTTGGTTTTTTAACTTTGAATGAATAGTTTATACCAAAATACCAAGTAACATATAAAGCATAAACAACTTTCAAATGCTTTGAAACTTAACTGAGTATAAATTAACAAGCAGACTAAAATACTGACAAGTTCTTTAATTTTTACTCAAAAGTTATGACTTTTGAGCTTTAATAATTCCCAAAAAAATACCTGTTACTAACTTTATATTCCTACTCCATTAACTTTTTTTTTTTTTTAAGATTTTATTTATTTATTTTGACAGAGAGAGAGAGACAGCGAGAGAGGGAACACAAGCAGGGGGGAATGGAAGAGGGAGAAGCAGGCTTCCCGCCGAGCAGAGAGCCCGATGCGGGGCTCGATCCCAGGACTCTGGGATCATGACCTGAGCCAAAGGCAGACGCTTAACGACTGAGCCACCCAGGTGCCCCCCTACTCCATTAACTTTAAGAAGTGGGCTAGACTAGAAGAAATACGGTGAACACAAATTGACATATAAAATTTTTAGGTGGATTTATCTAGGAGGAATGAATGTGTGTCTAACAGAATGCTTAAAAAAACACAAACTGATGTAATATTTAAATTATTCAATAAGAAAGATGCATGTATTAGAGATTCTGCATGAGGATGCAGTCATTAGTTTTAAGAAAAAAAAATATTCAATTTGATTAGAGCATTTGGTGGCAAGTTTTTATAGAGTAAGGATAAAAGGAATATTGCAATTCATAGTTTAGAGGGTGATAGAGGTTAAAGTTGCAGCACCGGGTATTGTATGGAAGTGTTGAATCACTATTTTGTAAATACACACATATTCTTTTTATTTCAACTCTAAATTAAGAATAGGGAATATTAAACACCCTTTAAAAGTAAACAGATTAATAAAATACACCCCTTTTATTGATTTAACATAGGAGAGAGAGAATTCAGAGAGAAAAAATGTCTACTAGAGATACAGAAGGGGACTCTGAGGCTGAAATATAAGAGAACATCAATTCAGTGTATGAAATAACTCAGAAATAGAAACACAAAGTCATGTTCAATACAACTGTGTAAAAGACAGAAGAGAGAGCTTTTCTGTTTTTGTTTTTGAACCAAGGAGCAATTTCTACAAATAAATGTGGCAGGTACCTGGTCTGTGAAAACTCTAACCGAAGCAGAAGGAACACATAGGTCAGATCAGACCAAGCATCAGTGCCAGTTAGTCTTGAACAGAGGTACATGGGAGCAATGAAATTAGAGTGAACATGAATCTAAAAATGTACATAATGACTAGACTAAGTTATTCACGAAGGATCACATAAGCAGTGAAATTCAGACATAAAGCGGAATGTCTGCCAGACACCAAGCTGTTATTAGAAGTGGCAGACATGTAGTGTGTGATTAAAGAAACAGCAATAGTTGAAATAATTTACTGTGTAAATGTCAGTTACCTGCATTTTCTTCCAGTCTGTTGGAAACTCTTTCTATCAGAACAAGGTCTTAGAAGTGGAGACCTCTAAAATATGCTGGTTCTTAAAGTCAGGCAAACCAAAATATAAGAGGGAGACTCAGACACTTGACACAAACAAGTGTAACCTTTCATAAATTGACACTGCTATGTTGTGCACTTTCTCCATTTATACTACTAAAGACTTTTAAGTCTGTGTCATTTAAAAATGACTATAAATTTCAGTATGATATCTTTTCTCTTATTTCACTATCCACATAAATGTGGTTTTGTGTGGCCTATAGGATGGAGGTTTATGATAAATAATTTCACTTATCTCAGAAAAATAAATGGAAAATGAAAGTGGTTAAATGATCAAACCCAAATCCTCACAATAAATTACATATTTCAGCACCTAGAGGTGCTATCTTATACCATAAATATTTATAGTTTGGGGTGATAAATCATTATGACCTATAAGACATTATTTACTAAGGTAACTTCAAACCATATTGACACTTCAGTGACTCAAAATAATATTGGGTGCCAGGGCCATTCAATGGGGGAAATGTCAGTCTTTTCAACAAATAGTCCTGGAAAAATTGGATATATTCATGCAAAAGAATGAATCTGGATCCTTACCTTACATGATATATAAAAATTAGCCGAAAATCGTGCAAGAACTCTAACCAAAACTCTTGAAGAGAACATAAAGAAAAAAAGCTTTATGACATTGGTAATAATTTCTAGGATATGAAATCAATGGCATAGGCAACAGGGGAACCTGGGTGTCTCCATCGGTTGAGCATCGGACTCTTGGTTTTGGCTTAGGTCGTGATCTCAGGTCTCAGGATCCTGGGATGCAGCCCCGCTCATCCTCCTTGGGCTTCGCGCTCAGCAGGGAATCTGCTTGAACATTCTCTCCCTTTGCCCCTTCCCCCTCTCGCTCTCTTTCTCTCTCTCTCTCTCTCAAATAAATACATCTTTTTAAATTAATAGCACAGGCAGTAAAAGAACATATAGGTATATTGAACTTTATCAAAATTAAGACATTTGTGCAGAATTTCATGGTGCATTACAGTAAAGCTATAATGAGATACAAACATTGTCAGGACTTACAAAATTGTTTATAATCTAGAATGCAGCTTGGTCAAAAAAGGGTAAATTTAGAAAAAAATAAAAGGAAAGATGGAAGGAAGAATGTACTGAAGGCAAAGAAAAGGAAATGAAGACGAGAAAGTCAATAAAGGAAAGAAGGAAGAGAGGAGGAAAAAAGAAGGAAGAAATAAAGGTGAGTTAGGAAAGGAAAGGAGATAAGGGAAATGGGTAAAGGCAAAATATTGAATGACTTTTGGTTTAGTTTTGGTTTTGATTTTGGCTCAGGTCAAAGTTTTTCTTGAATTACTAATAAGGCAGCAGCAGAAAGGCAAGAGATCATGCCTATAGGTATTTGAAGAACTCATTAGGGAATGTACAAGTAAGAAAGTCAAGTTAGCTAAATGACAGGTTAATTTTCTACAGAGCTACAAAATCACAAGTTTTGATTTATCCTTTTTATAGGCCACAAACAATCACAACTCATAGTGTTTTCAATAAGCTAGTTTCTAACTTTATGGGGCTGGAAACCATCAGTCAAATACAGAGATATCTCTTGATTAGATTATCTCTTAATCAGATGAGTGGAAAGTAAGCTTATAAAAAATACACTTCAAAATATTACATAATCAGTTGTCATTTTGCCTTAGCCTCGTTTTCATGTTTTAGTAAATTACTTTTTTGTAAATAAGAAAATGAATGACAGAAAAAAGAGAGAAAAGGAAATAACTAAGGGGAAACTTCAGAGAAATAGTTATCCAAAATTTCAATTACATAATGCAAGCTTATTAGGAGAGTATAGGCTTTCTGAGCAGGACTTAACACTTTCCCAGTGATTTAATATTCAATGAAATAAACAAACCTAAAATTTATCCTGCCTTTCTGTGAATACTTTTTTTCTTAAGTGATCATAATTTATCATAGTTTTGCTAAGCTATTTGCATAATTAATCATAGTTTTGCTAATAAAATTTATGTAAGTATAAAGAATATTCTAAAATATCTAAAAATCAGATACACAAAAATCTTTTTTCTTTACTCTGGTAGACATACTTTAAAGTAGTTGAGTTGGATCAGTTTAATTCCTGTATCATCAGAAGTTAATACCATGAATTTTAATCAGTATGCATTTACAAAACTTTCTCTGTTTAACAACATATGGAATCATCTGTTAATAATTGAAAATACAACCTTACTAATTAAAAATTAGTAAAATGCTAATGCTAGAAAATTATAGGGCTGTGTGTAGTAATGAGGTTTATGATATAGTGAATTTAATACACGATTTAACTAACAGAGTCTTTGATTTCACTAGTTTCATGACTGAAATTGTACTTTCAGAATTGGATGAACCCAAATGTTGTTCAGAATTTGGCCACAGAGTTAAAATTTTTAGGCTTATACTGAGAGTCATATATATTCAGCCAACTCCAAAAGTTTTATTGTCTTCTGGGTAAATACAGTACACTTTGGTTCTATCCTCCTTGAGACACATTGATATTCAGATGTATATTGAGATACCCAGATGAATTTAAACATGATTTACATACATAAAAATTTGTTAAACTCTTCTGTAGTTATGACTTCATCTCCGAATAAAACTAAAACTCTGTTTCTATCCATCTCAGAGTTAAGCGTTGGGAAGTAAATGTTGTCTTCACTTGCTATCTGAATAACTCATGTATTCAGTTTGAGTCTGAGATTTCTAGTTTATATGTTCATGGATGTTGTCTTATGTTTGCTATTATTATAAAGGATATTTTAAAAGATACAGAAGGATAGGCAGATGTAGAGGTATATAAAGTGAGTTCCAGAAGGGTCTAGAGCACAGGAGCTTCTATGCCATGGCTTTGGGGTGTGTGACCTCCCAAGATATGGATGCTTTCACCAAGCTGGAAGCTCCTATCAATACAGAAATTCTGCCTCCTTCTGTGATAGTTCATTAAATGAGTTTAAGATTTTTTTCTTATGATTTCTTGCTCTGACCTAGACATGTGGTAAATAATTACACATATTATAAATTTAATATAAGAACATTATTATGAGAGAGTTATTTCTACCTTGCTTTATGAATATGAAAACTGAGGCCCAGAAAGTTTAAGTTATTGGCAATGATTCATGACCACAATTCCTTTCGTTGATATCACAGTGCTTCCTGAACAGAAATTTGCTCCTGGTAATTTCCATTATGGCCAAAATGAAAATAAAATTTATATATATATAATCATCTACACATGTGGAAATCTGTAACTACAGAGAGAAAATGTATAGATACCTTTACCTCCCAAAACTTTTCTGTGCTCTGTGTGATGAACAGTCCTTATCAATAATGTCATGCAATTTTAAGTTCTTATATTGTTCTCATTGCTGAGTGTTCCTCTTGTCATCATCCACATTCATTCAAGTTTGATAATGCAAGTCTTTGAGCATGATCTAAATTTGAATATAGTGTATCTTTTGTAACTGAAGTATCATGGAACAGATATAAAATGCTATCCTTGAATATAAATGCATCATTAGAAATGTCAAGTACCTTTATTGTCTAGTATCTAAATACTGCAATGTAGAACCTGAGAAAAATGTGTGCATAGGGAGGACTTTGCATTTGAATCATATTCTAAGTATAAAATCTTATAAAAATAATGTATTCCTTTAACTTAATTTACATTTTTAAATATGTCAGAAAGTTATATAGCTCACTTGTTTACAAAAGTACTGTGAAAGACTCCTCTGTTCATGTGCCCCTGGAGGCTGGTTGCTGTATGTTTGTACTGCATTAATACAGTTTATTCTGTAACTGGTGAATATGTTGTGTCAGGAGCAACCTGAAACATCCAATTTTCCCTTGGTCTTCTGTCTTAGAAAGTCTGATCTTGCGCCTGATGATGTTACTGCTAGGTCAGGAAAAAGACCTATGAGGTCAAGCAGGAGACTTGTTCTTGCAGTATGTATCCTTTGCATTCCTCAGTTTGTACTTGGGCATTCTGCTTTAGCAATTCTGACTACTGTTAATCTTCAAAGTCCTAAGTGTCTACAAGTGAACTGCAGCTTATTTCATTACTCAAGGGCAGGTACTTTATCTTTTCAAATAATAGCAAGCATTTACCAAGCATGGTCTTTAAAGTGTTTTAAGTGTTTTGTGGAATTGTCTTCATAAGATTCATAACTCTATGAGGTAATGTGGTAGCCACAAAAATGTACCTCATAGACCCCCACCTACCAGGAGAAAAGTCAACCCAAGGCCCCAGCTGCTCTGCTCTGAAATCCATCTGTGCATGTGTGCTGAGTCCACACTTCACTTGGGCTGCTCCCAGACAATAACTGAGCTCAGCAGGGATACTGCTGGAGACCCATTCCTGGGATGGGAATACCTCTGATGGTTGTTTTTGGCTTAAAGACTCCCCAGCAGCCTTGTGAAATTTGCCACATTGCATAGCAGTTTACAAACCTTCTACCCAATCTACCTTCTTTTTTCTCCTTTTTGGGTCAGACTTCAATTGTGCTTAGATGGCTGTTCCAATCTTATGAAGCTCTCTCTCCAATTTTTCTCTAACATCCCCACACATTTATATTGTCTTGATCTTACTTCTTAGGTGATTCAAACCAACACAAATATATACTACCATTGATCCAATTTTTTATACAATGATAGAAATTAAGGTAAATAATTTACCCAAGATTATTGATTTAGGAAGGTACATGTTTGGGACTACACTACATTCCCCAAAAGGGAGTCATCTTAGGGCTAGTCAATTTACTGCAACAGTAAGTTCTAAGAAAGAATACTTGTGAGTTGGACCTCGGGACCTGTATGGAGTTTGAAATATTTTCCATCTATGTTATACCTAGTAGGAATTTTATGTTCTGTAACATATTGTTCCATAATTTTTAGAATGTTAGTAGCAACTCTTATATTCCCTTTTCTTTCTTTTTAATTTTTCTTCATGTTATTTCATTGTTCATTAGGGGCAAGGACTTGCAGTGACCACATGTGAATAGGATATATTGAATAAAGTGTGCATATATTCATTAAGATTTATTTAACATAGGTGCATCTTTAGGTATTTATTTGTTAAAGCATTCATTTAAACTATATTTGCATTTCTATCATAATTATTTAGTTAATTTAGTTAATATATTTTTAACAAATGAGACCAATTTATTTATATATTCATATGAATATATACATATATTCAGTTTCTGACCTGTCACTAATTTACATACTTAAAACTTCTACCACTCATTGAGAGATTTCTTTTTTAAATGAAATAATGCCATTGGTTTTTTTTGTCACCTAATTAAAAGGAAAATGAGCTTATTTAAGTGTCCTCCCAGAACACACTGAAAATGTCTCCATAGTTGTAATATAACATGGACTTTCCTTATGTAAGATAATCAACTTCAAAAGAAAGATGCGACTTTTATTATGAGTTTCTGTTTACGAGAACATGTTTAGAGTTCCATAGACCTACAATGATGGCATTGATTCAAGCGGAATCATAGATGTGGTATTGTTTTTACTGAGATATTCTTTAGAATATGTATGTTTAGATCCCATTCCAAACCCTCCACCAAAAATTATGTATTTAAAAATATTATAAATAGAAGCACTTTTATAGGTTACTTCTTCTAGCAAGTATTCTTCTAAATAATTTGAGAAATACTATTCTACATAGAGCAAATTTTGAATGAGAATACACACTCATTGAAAACTATAGGACTCCCTGCTCAGCGGGGAGGCTGCTTATCCCTCTCCCTCTGCCGTTCCCTCTGCTTGTGCACTCACTCTCTCTCTGGGTCAAATAAATAAAGAAAAAAAGAAAAATATATAACTTCTATCTGTCAATATTGTCAGTAATTAGATTATTAAACTATCATATAGGACCATTAAATCAACACTATTGGTTTAATATAAATAAAATGGTTTTCAGAATAAGGACTACAGGATCTGGAGACTATACTAATTATTTAGCATATAGGTGAGACTGTAATGAGAATAATAACTGGTAGGATCTAATTAAAGCATGAAAATAAATATGTTTTCCTTTCTTTTATCTCTGACCTTCAGTCGCTTTTAGAAATTCTGTAATTATCGGGGCGCCTGGGTGGCTCAGTCGTTAAGCATCTGCCTTCGGCTCAGGTCATGATCCCAGGGTCCTGGGATCGAGCCCCACATCGGGTTCCCAGCTCGGCAGGAAGCCTGCTTCTCCCTCTCCCACTCCCCCTGCTTGTGTTCCCTCTCTCACTGTCTCTCTCTGTCAAATAAATAAATAAAATCTTAAAAAAAAAAAAGAAATTCTGTAATTATCTTAAGTATTAATTTTGGAAAACAGAAACAAATAGGGAGAAAAAATAAATTGTCAGGAGAGAACCTGAGAGGTTTTCTTTTGAACCAAAACTACCAACATTCACACAAAGTTGGGAGTCATTAAGCTGAATGAATGACACATACTTTTCCTATTCCTTGACATTGAATGCAGATTTTAGTAGATGGTAGTGTTCCCTCAAAAACATGTTCTGATAATCGTGTAAACCTGATCATCATTTTATAGCTTTGATGAGTTTTTTTTGTCTTCATTCATAGATGGATGATCTAAGTCACTTGTGGCCCAACAGTATTTGCATTTCTACTCCTCAGTGCTTAAAAAATATAAACATATCTGAATCCATTAGCAAGCTTCGATTTATGGCTTATAAGATTGTATTATTCTGAATAAATGATGTTGGATAAAAATCTAATAAATTTACATAATGGAATCTATAAATGTAATGGATTAACTGCATTAACGTATCTGTGGCAGTAATTTACTTTTTCTTTTTAGATGGAAAAGAATGTTTTTAATTTTCCTTTAACAGATATTATTAATCTTGTTGACTTTGTGGTTAAACATGTTGTCAGATCTATTTACCACTAAAGATAAAAATGTCTTGCCTTTAAGCCTCTAGGGGGAAAATGCTACATGAATTTCTAGAAGATTGCTTTGAATATAAACAGATATATAGGAAATATTTAAAACATATCAATGGGAAATAAAAATCATTACTATATTGCATTATTTCTAAGAACTAAAGCAAAACCTAATATAGTGTCAAAACACAAAATGAAAAAAATATTTATACACAGTCACACAAGAACATTATTAACCTCATATTTTTAAATATGTAAACATAATTTTAAAGTAACAGGTTCTATTTTTCATAAATGAGGTTGAAAATAATCATTTTTGCCCTTATTGTTACCCAGTTGTGCAATAGTATATCTATGTTACAATCCTATATCATTAGAAACTATATTAATTTAGTTTCTATTTTCTGAATTCTGGGAAACACATTTTTCTCTGTAAACAGTTACAGTTACAGTTCAGGAAACTGAAAAAAAATACATATATATGACACTGAGTTCTAAATGACTGATTAAGCATGAATGATTATCTTTGTGGTGGTCAAGATTTTAAATTATGGAATAAATATTATTTAAGATAGAAGTAAATGAAATTAAAATTAAGTTTAAATTCAGTAGTTTAGGAAAACTGGTGGTGTGCCTCCAGCATATACAAATAGTAAGATCGTGTAGATGGCATTGAAATAATAAAGATTTTGACAATAAAATCCAGTAGAGGTGAGGAAAACACAATCACATTGAGATGTAGATGAGGATCACCAAAAATGTCAGTTCTTTAATATTTTACCCCAAATATGAAGGCATTAGAAGTTAGGACTGGTAGTCTGTACCAATAATTAATTAGGGAAAGTAGAACACCTTTAATAAAACCAAAATATTTTCTGGCTTTAGTACATATATAACTGTCTCAGGCAGAATTTATGACAAAATGATTTTGTGACTAAAGAATATAATAGCGCCCAAGGTAACTTAAATCGCCAATACAGAGAAGGAAATTTTATTTCTAAGCCAATATACACACATACATACATACATACATATACATACATACATACATACATACATACATACAATCTGTATTTGTTTTCTATTCCTGCAAAATAAATTACCACAAATGAAGTGGCTTAAAATAACACCCATTTATTATATCATAGTTAGGTAGGTCAGAAGTCTAAGTGACTCTGTGCAGCTTAGAATCTTACAAGGAAAAATCGCAGTGCTTGTCAGCCTGGGCTCTTACCTGGAGATCCTTGGACAGTCCACCTCTAGTCTTACTCATTTTATGGAGAATCTCATTCTTTTTTTTTTTTTTAAGATTTATTTATTTATTTGAGAGAGCGAGAATGAGAGAGAGAGAGAGTACATGAGAGGGGGGAGGGTTAGAGAGAGAAGCAGGCTCCTCGCCTAGCAGGGAGCCCGATGCGGGACTCGATCCAGGGACTCCAGGATCATGACCTGAGCCGAAGGCAGTCGCTTAACCAACTGAGCCACCCAGGCGCCCAGGAGAATCCCATTCTTGTTGCTTTAGGACAGAGGTCTCTAATTCCTTTCCATTGTCAGTTGCATTCTTATTTCCTTTTTCACTGTCAGTTGTCAGTTCCTAGAAGCTGTCCACATTCCCAGTTACATGGCTCCCTCATAATTTATATATCTCTGAAATTCTCTTCTGCTCATCTTTCTTGCTCCCTTTTCCTGTTTCTACTATTAAGGGCTCATGTGATTATGAAGGGCCCACGAGGACCGTTTACCTATTTTAAGGTCATTGATTAGTAATCATCATTATATCAGCAAATCTTTACCATATGAGCAAACAGATCCACTCTCAGAGATTATGGTATGAGATCTACTGGGGGCTATCCCTATAAAATCTCTATCAAAATACCAATGACATTTTTTTCTGGAAATAGAAATAACAATCCTAAAATTTATATGAGCCACAGAGTTTACCAAATAGCCAAAACAATGTCAATGATGAAGAACAAAGCTGGAGTTATACTTCCTGATTTCAAAACATTAAACAAAACTACAGTAATCAAAACAATATAGTAGTGGCATACATACAAACATACAAACAAATACACCAGAATAGAGAGCCCAGAAATAAATCCATATATATATATATATATATATATTCCACAAGGATGCCAGTACAACACCATGGGGAAAGGATAGTTTCTTAAACAAATGGTTTTAGGAAAACTGGATATCCACAAGGAAAGAATGAAATCAGACCTTTATATTATACCATACTTAAAATTAATTCAAAATAGAGTAAACATTTAAATGTAAGACTCTAAAGTCTGAAACTCCTAGAAAAAAACATAGTTCATAACATTGCTCTTAGCAATGATTTCATGGATATGACACCCAAAGCACAGGCGAGAAATATAAAAATAGACAAATGGGACTACATCAAACTAAAGCATTACCGCACAGCAAAGGAAAGAATCAACAAAGTGAAAGTTATCCTATGAAATGTGAAACAAATATTTGCCAACCACATATCTGATAAGGGTTAATTTCCAAAATAAATAAGGAACTCTTGCAACTCAATAGCAAAACAGAACAAAACCCTAAAAAACAAACAAAAAAACAAATAACCCAATTAAAAAATGGACAATGGACTTGAATAGACATTTCTTCAAAGAAGACATGCAATTAGCCAGGAGATATATGAAAGAGATATATGTTCAACATCACTAGTCATCAAGGAAATGCAAATCAAAGGATATTGGGCTATCACCTCACACCTAGAAGATGACCATTATCAAAAAGAAAGAGAAAGATAGAGTGAGGAATTAAAATAACAAGGGTGGAGAGATTGAAACTCCTGTGCATTGTTAGTAGGAAGGTAAAATGATACATTTGCTATGGAAAACTGGATGGAGATTCCTCATAAATTAAAAATATAACTATCATATATTCTGCAATCCCACTTCTGGGCATTTATCCAAAAGAATTGAAAACAGGCTCTCAAAGAGATATGCACATTCCCATGTTCATTGCAGCATTATTCACAATAATCAAAGGTAGAAACAATTGAAATTTCCATTAATGGATGAATAAAGAAAATTATTATATATATATATGAATATATATATATGAATATATATGTACTATGGAATACTATTCAGCCTTTAAAAAGGAAATCTCATCCCACACTACAGCGTGGATGAAACTTGAACATTATGCTAAGTGAAATAAGCCAGTCAGAGAAGGACAAATGTTAAGATTCCAATTATATGAGCCATCTAAAGTATTCAAACTCATAAATTAGAAAGTAGAATTGTGTTTTCCAGGGATTGGGGGAAATGGAAAATGGGGAGTTCTTTTGAATGGGTATAGAGTTTTATTCATGCAAGATAGACATATTTTAGAGGTCTGCTATACATCAATGTATATATAGGTAACAATAGCATACTGTTCACTTAAAATTTTGTTAAGAAGGTAAATTTCATTTTATATGCTTTTCACCACAATAAAAATAATCAATCAAAGAGGATGAAATCCGTATCTAGTATTTTAGTTCACTTCAAATCCTTTGTATTTTTATGTTTTGAAAAATAACCAGACATAGTCACAGGCAATTAATTACAAGTAAAATATAATTTTAGAAAAGAGAGATCTGATGGATGCTACCTTAGGCAAATGACCAAATACTATATAAATATAATGAGACAATTTGATATCCAGTACTTCCTCAAAATATATAAGCAGGACAGGATTTTGTATCACTCATTCAGTATCATTCCAAAAAAGGAAAATCGACATCCAATTATGAGAAAACAATCAGATAATCTGAAATAATAATTATTCTACCAAGCAAATCGTTTTATACTTTTCACAAATGTCTATTTCATGAGAGAAAAATAAAAGCGTTAAGAACTTTTCCAGCTTAAAGACCAAATAGACCTAACAACTAAATACAAAATGAGTAATCCTAGATTGTATGCTAGATTGGGAGAAAATGCTCTAAAGCATATTATTAGGATAAGTAGCAAAATTTGAGTATGGATCGTAAATTAGAAAATACCACTGTGTCTGTATTAGATGACTGTTAAATTTTCTGTGCTTTTGAAAAAGAATGATTTTGGATCTGGGAAAGATCTTATGTTAAATTCATGGAAATATTTTCAAGTGGAATAATAATAATATCATTTTTCTATTTATTTAGAGAGAAATGGATGGATGAGATAGATGATAAATAGATGATAGATGATAGATAGATAGATAATAAATAGATGGATGATAGAACATGTGTAACAAAATATCAACCATTGGTGGATCTTGATGAAAGATATACAGATTTACTTGGACTATTTTTCCAACTATTTGTTTAAAAATAGGTAAAACAGGGCGCCTGGGTGGCTCAGTTGGTTAAGCGACTGCCTTCGGCTCAGGTCATGATCCTGGAGTCCTGGGATTGAGTCCCACATCGGGCTCCCTGCTCAGCAGGGGGTCTGCTTCTCCCTCTGCCCTCTTCCCTCTCGTGCTCTCTGTCTCTCATTCTCTCTCTCTCAAATAAATAAATAAAATTTTAAAAAAAAAGGTAAAACAAATAAACAAAAACTACCCAGACATTGTAAACCACAAATACCTTTGTGTTATATACACTGTGATTCAAAACAACATTCTTCATCACAGGAGTACTGCTGATGTGGAAGATTATTGGAAGCTTCACCATGATACCATTTAACAGGGCAGAGAGAGAAATATAGAACACTGTCTTAACCTTGTGATGGAGATAATAAGAGGTGTTCCAGCATAGACCAAAACTTACTAGTACTACATATAAACATAATTATAGTGGAGAGCAGCAAGAATTTTATTCTTGAAAGGAAACATTCAAATTTGCAAATATTACCAAGTAGCCCCCCTGATCTCCATTTTGACAAACTTTCATTATGAGCATGTTATGACAGCTTGTAGGAGCATAGGCTATTGATACAAACACTGCAAGTACTGAAAAATGCCCTGGGGCTAATTGTGTCTTTTTTTTTTTTAATTTTAACTTTTTATTGAAATACAAATATACATAGAGGAAAGTATCTATCAGTACATAGATGATGAATTTTTACAAATTGAATACGCCTGTAAGAGCACACATATTGGAATATAAAACTTTACCAGCACTCGAGAAGCCCTCTTTTCACCACAGACCATCACCACCACTCCTCCACCACCCCAACAAGGATAAACACATTCCTGATTTATAGCATGATTTTTTTTTTCTTGTTTTGGTACTTTGCATAAGTGAAAAAAAATCCTACATTTGACTATTGTGGACTGAGCTATCCTGGCTCTAACAGCTTGCCCAGGTGTTTTCTTTTGAATATATTAAAGCGTCATTTTAAAATGTCAAAATTGAGCCTCAAGCTCCTCTAAAGATATATGCTTTTCACTGGCTATCCCACACTAATATGTGAATTAAGAGGCCAAAAATGTGTGTGATCTTGATTATTTTTTCCTTGCCAGCATGATGAGTATATTTTCCACAGCAAAATTACTATAGTTGTTTTAACAGTGAAAATATAAATGAAACTATGTCTCTGTTATTACTCACCATAATAAGGAGTATAATAAATAACATTATCACTATTGACAGAAATAGCAATATTCAGATATAAAGGCAAGGTTTCTGATAAACCATGAGATAGCCAACTGTTTAATCTCTGTACTTCCAACCAAATTACTTTTGCATAATTTCATATTTAAAGGTAATTACATTTATAACTCATCTTTGAAAGAAAAAGGCTCTGAGAATATTTAATATGTAGACTTGACCAATGAATCAGAATATTCTAATGCTGACTTTTCATATTTATTTACTGTTTGATGCCTCAATTTCCCTGGTATTTATACCTATTATAAGATTATTGTGAGAATTTGTGAGCTTTATGTAAAATCTTTACAGAGCTACAAAGTTGTCTCAAACTCAAATATTATTATTAGAATATATTCCTCTTATAGTTTATTGTCCTTAATTTATGCATAATTTATAGAAACACATAAGGCTGAGACTATTGGTAACCAGCAAATAGAAAGTAATCATTTAAATCAGTAAAAATAGGCCACAATACATGAAATATAAATAATCATGGAAATATAAAATATATACTAAATCTAAAATATATTCATTCCTTATATGTATAAGATAGAATATTTACCTATAAACTGAAAATATTATTTTAAATGTACTTTACATGTATTAAGAGTTTGAAGAACAGACATAACATTTAATCGTTGACCAAGTGAACCAATTTTAGATAAATTATCCTAGTAAGAAGTGTGAAAAACAGTATGATATTTTTGTCCAGAAATGCTTCGTGCATACACACATACAAAATTTGATAATCAAGTTATGCATAATTAAGGACCTTTCCCTTTATGAAATAAAATTTTAATCATGTATTGAAGGCATATTTAATAGTATGTAATAACAATTACCACATATTGTTAAATAGAAAAATAAGCTATACAGTTGAATATTAGAAATTTTATCAGGAAATACATCTCCATTTAACACACACTTACACACATGCAGAAAAATGACTGGAAGGAAATATGCTAAAAATTTAATAGTATTCGACTCTGAGTTTTATTTTCTCCTCTTATTTTTTTAAAAAAAATTTGAAATGACTATTATCTCTATACCTTGAGAATATTGCATTTTAATACAACATATTTCAATACTTACAAAATGTAAAGAAGTAAAAGGTGTAAAATAGGTTATATATCTCAAATAATCAGAGATTAAAGAGACACACACACCCCACACACTAAAACTTTAAAATAAACTTTGAGCAACATTGTGTTTGACCTGAAGTAAGGAGCGATGCTTTTTTTGGATGGTGCAAAATCTAAGCAGGGAAAGTGAAGAAAAAAGGAAGTCAGTCTTGAATGGATTGGAGAACATAACAAGTGATGCATTCCAGGTGACCACTGCTTCACAAAGAGACATAGCATGTCTCCTCAGCCCAGCAGAACATCACTGGATAAGCATAGAGAAACAAGTCTTCCTTTAGACAGCATGAGGGAGAGGACATGTTTTTGAAGTTCCCTTTTTTGTCTCCCACTCCCATTGGTTGGCAATTGCTCATCAGGGAATTGTTGCTCCTAGAATTGAGGTTATATCACTTTCTCTTCACAGCTGCCAAGAAGCCAGATCCCAGTCCTTGCATTGCAGTATTTCATCAGATTCTGCAAGTGATTGTCATAGTTGGAGAGCTGAAATGTCTTAGAGGAAGGAGATGGACCTGAAATGAACAGGTTATCTAATGAAAAAAAAAGTCAAAATCAATGAGGTCGAGGAAATCTAAAACAAGGCATAAAATGGATCGAATACATAACAGAAAAATAAAATAGTGCGGCTGAAACATGAAACTACGAATAGTAGGGAAGAATACAGGTTCCTGGTCATAAAACAATTGAAAAATCTTTCAAACTAGATTAAGAAAAATAAATCTCCCATATAAACTTTCTGTCAAACAGGATAATAGTTAGAGAAATATAAGGGCCATGACTGGGAAGGGTTGATTAGTGATGCCTAATAGGGTTTATTAGTAAAAAACATACATAAAATATACAGAGGTTGGTGGTTCAGGGATTGGTGTGGCAGCTCTGTGATGATCCTTGGTGTGGTTATCTTCATGTTTCCTTTTTTTTTTTTTTTAAGATTTTATTTATTTATTTGATAGAGACAGATAGTGACAAGAGATAGCGAGAGAGAGCACAAGCAGGGGAAGAGGCAAAAGGAGAGGGAGAAGGAGGCTCCCCGTGGAGCAGGGAACCTGACTTGGGGCTCAGTCCCAGGACCCTGGGACCATGACCTTAGCCAAAGGCAGACGCTTAACCGACCGAACCACCCAGGCGCCCCTGTCTTCATGTGTCTTGTGGTTGGGTTTCTTTGAAAGTCTTGGATTTGTGAGTCTATAGTTTTGATCAAATTTAGACTTTTTTTGGTTATTACGTTTTTAAATACTTATTTTGTTTCTCTGTCTTCTCCTTTTGATATTTCAATTGTCCATGTACTCCAATTATACAGGGCATTTGAACATATCCCATTGCTAACTGATTCTCTGTTCATTATTTCCTACTCTCTGTGATTAATTTTGAATTAGTTTCTATCACTACATCTTCATGATAATCCATCTTTTTTTTTTAAGATTTTATTTATTTATTTGACAGAGAGAGACACAGCGAGAGAGGGAACACAAGCAGGGGGAGTGGGAGAGGGAGAAGCAGGATCCCTGCTGAGCAGGGAGCCTGATGCGGGGCTCAATCCCAGGACCCTGAGATCATGACCTGAGCCGAAGGCAGTCGCTTAACCAACTGAGCCACCCAGGCGCCCCCATGATAGTCCATCTTTTTTTGGTAATCTCTTAATTTGCTATTTATCTCAACCAATATATTTTTATCTCTATTATTGTAATTTTCATCTCTACTAGGATTTGTTTTATATATTCCATACCTATACTAAACATGTTCAGTATTTTGTCTGATTTTTTGAACATATGAAGCAAGTTATAAAAATGTTAACATCAGTTTCAGACTTGGTCTGTTTCAATTCATTTGCTTTTTTTTTTCCTTATATGGGTTATATTTTTCTGCTCTTTTTACATGTCTGGTAAGTTTTGATTAGATGGCAGATACTATGAGCTTTGCACCTTGTTAGCTGCAGGGAATTTTTTTTTTTTTTTTTGGTACTCCTTTAAGTGCTATTGAACTTCATTTTAAAGTGTAGTTAAGTTACCTGGAAACTGATTATTTTGAGATTTGCTTTTAAAGTTTGTTAGGTGGGACCAGAACAGGCTGTAGTCTAGGTCCAATTATTCCCCTCTGAGATCCTTCCAAATGCTCTACCTAGGGGCCATGATCACGAGCTTTCCTAAAATTCTCTAATTTTTATGGATGTTCTTTCCGCAAACTAGGGTAGTTGCCTCACGTGCCTGTATTGATCTATACACCGCCAACTCCTTGAGGGAGACCTGCTGTAGATCTTTAGATTTCTCTCTCTGTTCATTTCTCTCTTCTCTGACACTCTGCCTTGCAAACTCAAGTACCCTTGACTCCCTGCAATCTCTGTTAGATAACCTCACTCTGGGAATCTGTCAGGCTCTGACTGAGTTCTTCTCCCTGCTTTATGATCTGCTTTTTATTCTCCCATCTTATGATCGTGATGTACTCACAGGGCAATAGCCTGGGGCAGTTGTAGGACTCACATTGTTTGTTTTCCATCGCTAGATCAATGTCCTCCATTGTCTCATTGCCAACGTCTTGAAAATGTTTTAATATATTTTCACCCTCTGTTTTTGAATTAAACTAGATAATCATGGGAGACTACTAACGTGGATTGTATATTTTAACCCCTAATGGAAATGCTTTCACTGATACACGTTTGGTTGCTATTTCTTTACCCTTCATTAATATAGAAAACACTAAATATGAATTGCTTTTCAATAGAAAAAATGTGTCAATGTAAATTTTACTACCTTTACTATTGTCTTTATAAGGACCCATATTAAAATCTCACAAAAATCTCATTTAAAAATCACAATATAATGAAGAGTTGGACTCATTTCTATGACTGGGCTGGTATTGATGTACTCATTTATGTGACTTTTTTTTTTTTTTTTTTGCTACCTAAAAGTATAGGTCCAAACGTGTAATTTGACAGATCCAAATGTGTAATTTGGGAAATGATCTCACTTCATCTTATTTTTCTGAAGACTATTTTTCTGTTGTGCAAATCTCAGTGGTTTTGGTCAAACTAAATACCTAAGTAAACTAAAACAGAGGGTAGACAGATTGGTAGTTTTTTTTACCTTCCCTGACTTTTCTAAACTGAATGTTTTTCCTGCCTAGTTCAACAATCTCCACCTGATACTTTTAAAAATATTTAGTTCTATACAATTTCTTGTAGACCTATGAGTGGAATCTGCCAGAACACTCTTACCCTAACAGATTTTTGGATTTGGCTCCTTTTCCCCAGCCATATCCTGCTGTTCCTCATCCCTCTGTACAGCAGTGCATTGAAGGGTTGCACCAAATGATGCACTGAAGGGAGAATAATTAAAGTCATTCAATTATCGAGTATTTATGGAGGATCAAATATGTACCAGCAAAGGTGCTGTCTTATGGAGAAGTAACACTGAACTTGACAAATATCAGTCTGCTTTCACAAAAATCCAATATCAAAAGGTATTGCTTTAATTTTCTCCTGAAATGTCAAGCCATGAACAATACAATGGATAGTTCTGACCCAGAAAAAAAGTAGAACATATGCTTTAATTTAATGGTTTATTTCCTAAGTATTTAAAAATATGAAAAAAATACGTAATTGCAAAATTTACCTGTAAGAATATACATTGATGTTTCACATATGATGATTATATAACTTTATTTTGCCAGTGTAAACCTAAAACCTCCTATTCAAAGGGAGAATCTATTGGAAAGGAGATCAGACATAATTATCAAAAATAAACAACTGGTGATTGAAGTTAAACCTAAATAATAATGTCACAGCTACAACAGGTTGACTAATTGTCATATGAAAATACAGAGAGATATAGGCTAAATCAATTGAAAATTGGGAAGATAGGTTTGGGGTGGAGAAAGGAAGAGGCAGAAAGTTAGACATGATATTTTTAAGGCCTAGGTTGCCCAAGGGTTGCCCAGGTTAGGGAACAGTTTAAAATTTTAAAATCCTAGTAATTCCTTACAGTTTTTCAAGTAAGAAAAAAAAATTTTGCCTATTATTTAGTTAAAAATATTCCATTTACTCTTTCTGGTTGTGAGACTCAGTAGCAAATAAGAATAAATCATTTCTGCCCTCCAAGATCATGCACTAGAGTAGGGAAGACAGCTACCACATACACAAAAACATACTAGTTGATAACCCTTTATTTTGAATGAATGTGTAGAGAAGACAAAAAAAATTTTCTCATTTTCTTTTGAAATGTGAACCTTTTTGTTCAAATTTTTAATAACTTGAAAGCAAAGAACTTTTAAAAAAATCGATTATTTGCCACTAATGTTGTTGATGTCTGTGAAAAAAAAAAACTATTTTCTTTAGGTATTGACTTGATAATATATTGGCTTATATGAAGACATGCTTTTTTTCTGGTTTATGTTTTTTTTTTTTTAAAGATTTTATTTATTTATTTGAGAAAGAGAGAATGAGAGAGAGCACATGAGGGGGGGGGTCAGAGGGAGAAGCAGACTCCCCGCTGAGCAGGGAGCCCGATGCGGGACTCGATCCCGGGACTCGAGGATCAGGACCTGAGCCTAACCAACTGAGCCACCCAGGCGCCCCTCTGGTTTAGGTTTTATTTCTAAATATTTATCACAAGATATTAGATAATTAAAATTTATTTCTCTCAGCTCATTTTATTTGTATCATTTATCTTACCATGGTAACTCAGGATTCAATATCACTGTCTTTGTTTTCCATGGAATTCCCATTACTGTCACAGAATACCCTAAACAATACAGAGAAGTACAGAATTGGAGTATGGTTATCTGTTAGATATGACAAAATAGACATTCAAATGAGATTACTCTCCTATGACATTTTCTTAGTGTGTGTGTGTGTTTAAGGAAATGTGCACTTATCATTGAGAAGGGAAACCCATTTTTTTAAAAAGCACATTCCATTGAATTCTTTAAAATTAAGCGCATATTTCAGACCATCAAAGATCCCTGCATGAGAAAGTAATTGCTCTTCATGTTTAAACAATTGCATGCTGTGTTTTATAGCACTCAAAATACATTTCAGAAGCTTGACTTCAGGAATGATGAGAGGAAACATGGTGTCAACTAACAGGAGTAAAGTGATAAAAAGTGTTGGATAGAGGTGCCCCCAGTGCAGAAGGCTGGGATCTGATTGAATGGAAAGGGGAAAATGGCGTTATAAAAAGTACTTAATGAAGAGTCTCCAAATTGTGTTACAAAAAAGAAAAGGTAGATCACTTTGTTTTTTTGTTTGTGTTTCAATTTAGAAAACAAAACAAAAAAAAAATGGAGATGCTAGGAATTAATATCTTTGTTAAGGTCAATGACGTCAACTCCTAAATTCTCTATTTTATTCTTTTATCTAATTATCTAAAATCTCCATAGAAAGAAGGATCCAGGTCGCCTGGGTGGCTCAGTCAATTAAGCATCTACCTTTGCCTCAGGTCATGATCCCAGGCTCCTGGGATCAGAGCCCCATGTAGGGTTCCCTGCCCAGCCGGGAGCCTGCTTCTCCCTCTGCCTGTTGTTCCCCTTGCTTGTGCTCTCTCTGTCTCTCTGTCAAATAAATAAATAAAATCTAAAAAAAGAAAGAAAGATCCAATGACAAAAGTCATGGAATTAAATGTAGACTGCCATGTTAAAATAATAAAAACAGATAATCGGGCGCCTGGGTGGCTCAGATGGTTAAGTGTCTGCCTTCGGCTCAGGTCATGATCCCGGGGTCCTGGGATCGAGTCCCCGCATCGGACTCCTTGCTCCTTGGGAGCCTGCTTCTCCCTCTGCCTCTCTCTCTCTCTCTCTGTGTCTCTCATGAATAAATAAATAAAATCTTTAAAAAAATAAAAAATAAAAAATAAATAAAAACAGATAATCTCCTCAAAGTACTGATTTTAGTTCCTTTGAGTATATACATAGAAGAGAGATTACTGGATCATATGGTAGTTCAATTTTAAATTATTTAAGTAACCTTCATACTGTTTTTTATAAGGGCTCTGCCAATTTATGTTCTCATCAACAGTATATACAAGCGTTTCATTGCCTTCACAATACTCACTATATTTTATTTATTTATTTTTAAGTTTTTGATAGTAGCTATTTTAACAGGTGTAAGGTGATCTATCATTGTGGTTTTGATTTGTGTTTCTCTGATGATTAGTGGTGTTGATCATACACCTGTTTCCATTTGTATGTAAATATGTGAGAGGATATGTTCATTAGTTTGACTGTAGTAATCATTTCATTATGTATATGTATAATAAGTCATGTTGTACACCTTAAATATATATAATTTTAAAATTAAATAATAGTTAAAAACATAAAAATAAGATAAAAAATAAAGACATTAATTATGTAAATAATGATACATTATCTCATTGTCACTGCAATTTACTGAGGAGTTTATGTATGTCATGTAATCCACTAACGGTTTTATGTACATCTTTATTTCATTTATTTTTCAAAATAACTGCATGAGGTTGATATTAGTTCTATATCATGTGTGGAAGAATAGAAGCTAAGGGCATTTAAAAAACTTGATTTAAAAAAAAAAAAGAAAGACAAGAAACTTGATGTAAACTCAGGAAAATTCAAGACACCAGAATAACTTTTTTGCCAGTGGAGATTAGATGGGGTAAAATAACTAAACCCCTTTTCTGCTGTTTTTACATAAAGTGTTCCATGATCTATGTTTCTGGGTTAAAGATCCTCTGGTTAGATATCAAGCTTATTTTTTCCCAGAAAAAAAGCTAGGAATATTCCCTGAACTATGTTATTATTGTTTTTATTAGATATTACATCAGGCCCCAAATTTTTTGAAGGAATAATATCACACAGGGGTTGAGTCATAAATGTGTTTGTTTCATAATGTAAGCAAGGAATCCATTCAGCACAGGCTGTGACAGATACCCCTTCACTCAGAATGCTAAGCAGGATAGATGCTCTGGACTTTTCTGAATACTTAGGGATTTCCTTTTCAGTCAGCAAGAACATCAGTGGGAAGTATTACTTGGCCCTACATTTAGTAAATAATTCACAGACAGGAAGGGCTTTATGTGAATATTGACTGGTCTCTTCCTCCCAGATTCCTACAGATCCTAAACCTTTTGCCTAATGTCACAGAGATAACGATTTATTTTGAGAAAGAATTGAAAACAATATATATCTGAGAAAGGATTTGAATCAATGTCTCTACCTGAGTGATAAAGAAAAATAATGCTACCTAATATGTAATTAATTAGATAATAAATATCTGATGACATGAGAAAAAGTGGCAAAATAAGAAAGCAATTTTGTTTCTTCAGTTTTATTTAAAACTGTAACCTTTGTTACAATAATCTTATAAGTCACTTGTAACATAATAAATGGTAGAATTCTTACAACAGATTTTTTAAAACAAACATTTAACAAAATTTGAATTGTGATTTTACCTGGTTTCTTGGATATTTCCATCAGGAAAAAAATATTGATATGCCCAGCTACAATTCATAAAATGCACTACAGCTCTCTGGCAGTAGAGATTGAAATGACAAAAACAATATTCAGAAAGGTGATAGCAATAATCAGACTCTGGATTAGAAATCCCCAATACTGTTCATTTTCCAGAAGAATTGGCATGGTGTAATCTTGGTTTGAGAGAGTAATAACAGCAGTGATGTCCCTGGAATGGGGTGAGAAAAGAAGGAGGAAAGAAATTTAATGTCCACAAACCAGAGAATGGAAGGTGGTCAGAGAAAGAGCTATAGCAACAGCAACTCATTTGGCGGTTTGGTAGTAGACTATTGAGCAATGCAAAAGCAAGGAAGGGAGAGCTGGAAAAAATATCTAAAATACATAAGTTAATATCTTTAAGTGTTTTTAGTTTAAGATGTTAATTCTTATGAGACAAAGATAGTCACTTATTCTTGATTTGTGTCTCCTAAACCATCATTTCCCAAATTTTAGTATGACTAAAAATGACTTGGAGATCTTGGTAAAACAGAATCCTGGGCCCCACCCTCAAAGATTCTGAAGGAGTAGAACTTGAATGGGTGCAATAATTTGCACTTCTAGCCAAACATAGATGATATTTTTGCTATTTATAGATGCAGTAGTCAGAATGATCCTCTAAAGATGTATACATCTAATTCTTGGAATCTGTGAATACGTTCTGTCACTTGGCAAAGGGGAATCAAGATTATAATGGAATTAAAGTTGCTAATCATCTCACATTAAAGTGAGGGATAAAGGATATTATCTGGATTTATCCACATGGACACAATGTAATCACAAAGATTCTAAAATGGGGAAGAGGGAGGTAGAAGAGTCAGAAAAAGAAAGAGATGACATCATGGGAAAGACTGGATTGGCCATCCTTAACACTGAAGATTAAAGGGTTAAGGATCCAAGGAATATGGGCAGCCTGTAGAGCTAGGAAAAGCAAGAAAATGGATTCTTCTCTAGAGCCTCCAGAAAGGAATGCATCCCTGCCAGCACCTTGATTTTAGCATGTTCCTTAAAAGAGAGAAAAAAAAAAAGACTTTAGAATCCATGGTAGGTTCTTCTATCTTCCTAGTAGTGTCAATATCTTAGACAGCATCTTATAATATTTTAAATACATTATTAGAAAATAATTCCTTTAGATTCATGTCAAAAAGATTTGGTATGTATATAAATGTCATTGAGAAAAAATTAATTTGCAGTAGAGGTTATGTATGTATCTTTCTTAGATCTACTGTCATTCTGATCTTGGAAAGTTGAACAATATCTAGAATCAATAAATCATAGGAAGGTTGATCTGGTTTGGAATAAAGGCCAAGAAAAAAGAGAAAATTGTTTAACAAGCACCTATAACCTATTGATCAGACGCTATTCATCTATTCATTGTTCATTATCTTAGTGAACAAATATGTATTGAATGTCTATTATATGCTAAGCATTCAGGAACTGTTTTATGAGATTGAGGAGGGAGAATTAAAAATAGAGGACAGGGCGCCTGGGTGGCTCAGTTGGTTAAGCGACTGCTTTCGGCTCAGGTCATGATCCTGGAGTCCCTGGATCGAGTCCCGCATCGGGCTCCCTGCTCGGCAGGGAGCCTGCTTCTCCCTCTGACCTTCCCCCCTCTCATGTGCTCTCTCTCTCTCATTCTCTCTGTCTCAAATAAATAAATAAAATCTTTAAAAAAAATAAAAAATAAAAATAAATAAAATAAAAATAGAGGACAAAATTTCTATACGAAGACATCTTATATTCAAATAAAGGATACAGATATTAAAACATATTGATTGAAATGTAGAGGGTCTTAATAGTGATTAATGGAAAAAAATTCAGGGAAGATGGTATAGGAAATAAGAATGTTTATTTTTAAAATACTGTTGTTAGGAAAAACCACTCCAACAGAAATCATATTAGAATAAATACACAAATTAAGTTTGGGAATAAACCATGTCGATAACTGGGGAAATCGAGTTTCATTAAAGAGAAAAACCTATACGAATACCCTGAGTTGGGTTCATTCCTGCAGTTTTCTAGTAAAAAACAGAAGATTGATAAGGAAGAAGACAGAGAAAGTGAGAGTCTGAGAAGTAGAAAGACACCTGAGAGATAATGAAAGGTCAGTTGATGTAAGGTCTTGTCAATCATTATAAAGACTTTGGTGGAAAGTCTTTGACATAGAAATTTAATTAAGGATTTTGAATGGAGAAATAGCAGTTTATATGTGAGGATCTTCTCTGGATGTTTCATTGAGAATAAATTAAAGGGGAAGAAAAAATGAAGCAGGGAAGCAGGTTAAAATGTCATTGAATAATCTAACGGGAATGTGATGGTAGCTTAGACAAGATTTTAGTATTGATGGTAATTATATATGGTTGGATTCTGGATACATTTTGAAGATAAAACTGAGAAGACTTGCTGGTAGGTTAAATACAAATTATGAGAGAGAAAGAGAAAAGTCAAGGATGTCATATTATTTTGGCTGAGCCATTGGAAGAGTAGGAGATGGAGATGATGGCAGGAGAGATGGAAGATTTGGAGCTCCATTTTGGATTTACCATGTTTCAGATGCCAGTTTGACATGTGATCTGAGACATTGAATAGGCAGTTGGATATATGAGACTGGAGTTCTGGAAATGTAAATTTGAATCAGTTTATCAATGTTATTTTAAGAGTGAGCTCTTCAACCCTCCTAAGTTAACAAGTCAGGGAGATAGAATTAGCAAAATAAACTAAGAGAACTAAGTGATATTGAAAAATGCTGTGTCCTGGAATCCAAGCAGGTAAAAGCATTTCAGGTAAAATGAAAACTAAGAAATAGATTGTGGATTTCACAATTTAAACATTATTTGTTACTTTGCCAAGAGCAATTTCAGTGGAGAGGGGATGAAAGCCTCTCTAGATGGAATTTAAGACAAATATAGGAAAGAATTCTGAAACTACAAAGACAATATTTTCGTAGAATATTTTCTCTTATGAGAAGAGGAAAAATAGATTCATAGTTGGTGCTAAATTTAGGTCAATTTCTTTTAGAGATGAATAAAGATACATCATGCTTGTGTGGGAATAAAAGAGAGAGGGGAAAAACTGGACATGCAAGAGAAAGAAGATAGAATTTCTGCATCAGTATCTTTGAGTAAGTAGTAAGGGATGGGATCTAATTCACAGGTGAAAGGGTTGGGCATATTTGGAGCAGGGGGCAGTGCTTCCATAGTATGTAGTATGAAAGAAGACTATATGCATAGATAGTTGCATGAAGAAGGGTAAATCAATGGCTAGGAATTTGTAGACTTTTAAAATTATTATTACAGTGTCATCAGGTGATAGTGAGGGAAGTAGAGCAGGTATCAAATTTTTTTTTTTAAGATTTTATTTATTTATCTGAGACAGACAGAATGAGAGAGACAGAGAGCACATGAGAGGGGGGAGGGTCAGAGGGAGAAGCAGGCTCCTCGCCGAGCAGGGAGCCTGATGCGGGACTCGATCCCGGGACTCCACGATCATGACCTGAGCCGAAGGCAGTCGCTTAACCAACTGAGCCACCCAGGCGCCCAGGTATCAAATATTTTGTTTGGACATTTATATATTAAACCTCACTCCATATCCATATTGGTTATAGAAACAACTACCAATCTAGTATTTGCTTTCCTTCTAATATATCTCTGCTGAGTGATTGTCCAACTTTAGGAATGGTTTAAGCAGAAAGTTGTTGTAATTGAAATATGATAGATTTACAAATGAAGTGGACTTTCATTAATATCCAATATTTTCTACTTATTTACTCTGTAATTTTTGAGCTTTATTTTTTCATTTGTAAAATGAAGAGAAATACATTTAAATAGATTCATTTCATATATTTGTGGTAAAGATTGAAAGTGTCAGAAAAAGTAAAATAAACTTGGAAATTGGCAAAAGAAATTACTGAATGCTCTTTCAGTGAAGTATAGGGCTGACATCTTTAACTTGTTTTCTACTGATTAGACCATTTTTCACCTTTGTCTTGAAGAAAAGATAACCCTAAAAGGTACATTTGTTGCTCTTTAAGATATTAATCAATTTTTTATCTTTAAGATATTAATTAATTTCACAATCAAATTTGTATCTACAATTCTTAGCTTAACATTTATTTATAAATTACCTATAAAGACCTAACTCCTCAGATGATCATTGAACTGGTTTTAACTTACTGCTAGTTCCATCATTAATTAATCAGGTGAAAAATTTTGGCATTTATTTATTTTAAATTTGTATGACCATCATATGTTTAAATTTTTTAAATGTATTCTTTAACAAATATAATATAATTTCAAGTAGATTGTCTGACATGTTATTCAACTGCCTACTCAGCCCAATCCCAAGTTTATCCCAATCATAGTCTTTAGCTTCTTCCACTGGAAAAATAAACATACAATTGAGTATTTCTTCTTCATATCATATATTCTTACTCTCTTAATATTTGGATAATTTTAGTTTATACTTGAAAAAGTTTTGGTAATTTCTCCTCGATACATACTACAAATATTCAAAGTGCACTTACAATGGGAACTGTGGTATGCTAGAAAGATTACTGGATTTGGTAAATGATAGAAGTTGTCAGAAGCATGACTAGATTTTGATGGCTTGAATATAGGTATCTTTATCTATAAAATGATAAAAAAATAAGCCCCCTAATTTTTTCCCTAAATAAATTACACAACAGTTTCTGCCTCTTAATAGGTACATTAACATGTTTGAATTCTACTTTTAATGTTCTAAAATTGTGCATATAGCCATGCTTATCATAAACTCTACTACTTATTTATGCTACTAAAATTTGGTACTCATGGGGCGCCTGGGTGGCTCAGTCATTAAGTGTCTGCCTTAAGCTCAGGTCATGATCCCAGGGTCCTGGGATCAAGCCCTGCATCAGGCTCCCTGCTCAGCGGGAAGTCGGCTTCTCCCTCTCCCACTACCCCCGCTTGTATTCCCTCTCTCGCTGTGTCTCTCTCTGTCAAATAAATAAATAAAATCTTTAAAAAAATTAAAAATAAAAATAAAATTTGGTACTCATATTGGAATTAAATATCCTAGTGAGAACTCCTAAACCTTTGTTTTAAGCTTGAACAAAATCAAACCTCAACAGCTTTATATGCAAACAGCACAACTGACATATCAGATTACACCTCAATCCCTCCTCTTTCTATGCAATTACTCTCACTTGATGCTTTCGCCATCTTCCATTTCAGAATCCTGAGTCGGTCTTCACTCCTACCTCTCTTTACGCATAAACATCTAGTGGTGCAGGGCCTAAAAATAAGATTAAATATTATGTGCTGCCTTGAAAATCTAATAAAGTTTGGAGGGGCTAAATGGCCTAAGCCCTCTCTTCTCTTATGGATAAGATTCCCTAGCCAAACAACCCCCTTATCACAGAGGCGGGGCACAATGGCTGCTTATTCCTTAGCATTAGATTTCATCTTCTGCCAACTCTCAGAATTATTCAAATAACTCAATCACATCCTCCCCCTTGTTACTACAAAGCTTACTTCCTGCAGGCCCTGCTTGTTCACCGTGCTCTAGAGTGAAACCCCCATGAGGCCTTGTGTGGCACAGTGTCCTCTGCCCCCTGGCTGTAAAGCGTGTGTGACTAATAACCAGCTGTCAATCCCATCTGTCCAATGTCAGGTGTTGTGTGTTTCGCCATCCCCATAAACTATGGCAGGAATCTTTCCCTCGCTAATGGAGCAAAAAGGAAACAAAACACATCTGTCCATAATGAAGTGTTTCATTTTATTTCTTTTCTCTCTTGTTCATGCATTTATGCATGTATCTATTTATTCACCCAATAAATACTTAGTTCTGTTCATGCTTCTATGCATCTGAAAAATAATTAGTAATTCATCTCTGCTGGACAAATTCCTAAACATTTTGTCTGAACTATTTCCTAAATGTATCTTTTCTTTCTTACAATTCTACATTAATTCAGTCCCTATACATTTTAAAAATGTAATTTTTTTAAACATGCAGACTAGAGGGAAATGCTGAAAATTCATGAACCTATTATCTTGCTTAATCACATAACATGCACTAATTCATTCAATGTGTTTTCGTTGAACTCCATGCTTTGTCAAGAATTATTATAACTCTTAGGGATAGTGCAACAAGAATAGAAATAAAACGAAACACAATATAAAACTAAAAGCAAAATAAAATTTAAAAATCGCTGTTTTCATGATACACTGTAGAGGGGTAATGACATAGTAAATAGCAAGCAGATAAAAAAAGAGAAACATATAATACATCACTAGGAAATAAGTTCTCTAAAGAAAAAGAAAAGGTAAGAGGATATGGAGTGAAGTAGGGATAAACTTGATTTAGGGTAGTCAAATAATCTTGATTAAGTTGTATTTGGGCTGAACTTCATAAGTTTTAAGAGGATGATTTTAGCAAATACATGAAGAAAGAGAATCAAGCCAGCATTTTCAAAAACTATGCACTCTTGGCATGGCCAAGAATCAAGGGGGCCAATATGTCTGGGGCAGAGTGAACAAGTGGCCAGTTAACAGATGATGAGGTCAGAGAAAAAAATGGTGGTCAGATTATATTGGATGTTCGGAACAGAATTAAGGTCTTTGATCCTAAGAAGTTTGGAAATCCATTACAGGTTTTGAGCAGGGAATTGGAATGAACATATTTACATTTGGGAAGGAACTCTGCCTGCTTATGGAAAATAGGCTATAGAGCAAAGAAAGATAAAAGCAGGGAGACAAATTAGGACACTACTGTAATAGCCCAGGTGGAACATGATGGCCACTTGAAATGTGATGATAATTAATTATTCTGATACAAATGAGGAACTGATCTGACAAAAAATTATTCAGCTTCAGAATTGTATTTAAGAAATTCCTCTGTTGAAAGCAAGGGATATGTGATTTAAAAAGTAGATGCTTTTACTTGAAGAAATTGATTTCATTCTAAATGTGAGTTAGAAATACTGCAATACAAATATTCATGTTTGTTTCAACTGCTGTGAAATTTTAAAAATCTTGTTAGCATAATTACTGCTTATGATCCCTGAAGGGCTTCCCTTATTAAATGCTATTAAAATATTCACTGCATTTATTTTCAAATTTATAGAACAAACTATTGTGAAATCTCTTTACATATACATAATAATGATACAAACATTAATAACTGTGATATGAGCTCAATAGTCAGAAAATTGTCTAGATCATCTATTAGCCTTTAATAGGATATGAGTAAAATTGTTGACCAACCTCCTTTGACCAGTATACATGACAAATAAATGGATACTATCCCATGACTTGAATTTCAACTAATCTACAATTTATTTTCTGAACAAAGAATCACATTTTAGATTTGAGTATCTTCTTCTGAGATTACATATGTAATATATTTTAGAAAAATATAACTAATCCTTTATATAATATGATTTTTAAACAAAGAAGAATATTTTATAACACAATTTTAACATTATGATAAATAACTATTTCCTCATACAACTATTCTGAAAATGCACAGGCTCTGCTCCATAGAAATTAGCCTACTCATATTAACAAGTGTGCTATATAAATGTTTGAATTTGAAAATTATTTTCCTGCCTTCCTAAATGTTTATCTGCTATTTTTATTTTGTTCTTTCTTATTGAAGTTGATTTATTTAATAATCTCAATCTCCTCACTGTTTTATCATCCACCCCATTGCTTCACTAATATACTAGGGATAGGTGTGTTCAACTTGCAATGGGCTGAGCTTTGGGCCATAATAAGCTATGTATTTGATTTCCTAATTATTGACACTCTGAGTAATGTTAATGTTACAGATGCTAACAAATCTTTGAACCTTCATGAGTAGGAGAAGTATAGGTCTATAATACATTGGACTCTTATATTTAACTTAATGAAAATTTTGTCACACAGGAAAATAAAGCAAGTAAGACAAGTCCTTCGTCTAAAACATACCAGTTTCTAAAATTTGACTACACTTGTAACTTGCTGCAAACACTGGGATTAAGATTCTTTCTATTCTTTTGTGTAATAAAATTATATGAAACTTATAAGCACTGAATCTGTGCATCCATACAGACATTTGAATATTTGGCAGTTATTGTTATTTTAGTAAATATAAATCTTGCCCTATTTTAGGCATACATGATATAAAGATAAAAGACATAATTTTTGTTTTCTAAGAGTTTATATTCTAATGAGAAAAGAACAACAGACAGATACCATAATATACTGAGGTGTTTGCTAAATGATGAAACTCTCTGTAGTAGAGAGTTTGGGTACCAAATCCCCAGTGGTCATAGTACTTGAGATTCCTTTTAAGTGGAGTGTGTAAAGTGACCAGGAACCCATGGGAGAAAATCTGGGAGAAAGGGAACTGGAGAGGTCAGCAGTTACTCTGATCCCAACAAGCCCTGTGTTCTAAGCTAGGGAGCTAAATATCCTGAATCTGGTGAATCATCAATAAATTTAAAGATGGGGACTGGTATGATAAGCTTTGTATTTTAGGACAATTCTTAGAGAAACCACTAAGAAGGTATGACAGTAAAAACCAAGGAACGAGTATTCAGTGCTTTAGTTAAGAAAGTAGTATTTAATAAATGAAGAAGATATGCTGCTAAATAGGTCAGGGTTGTATTAAAAGAAATTGGTCATTATGTAGAAAACCAGGAGTTTGGGGAGTACTGAATCATGATGTTGGGTGTGTAGAGGCATGTAAATGACTGATGTAAAAAAGGCTTCTACTTTTCCACTTTGTTTTGTAAAGTAGATGGTCATTTCTATCACACAAATTTAGGAATTTATAAATTTACTGAATTTTGCTACCTATAAATATTTTCAACTACTTTAACTCTAAAATTAATAAAAGACATGATATAAACCCTATTTTCATTTTACTAACTACCCACCCCAAAATTGAGAGATTGTGCATCTTTTGTATGCTACTTTAAAAAAGTAATTTGGCTATGAGAGGCTCCTGTCAATTTCCTTGATAAACCAAAGTAGTCATTCTTACTATTTTTTTTGCCTTGGAAAAGGTGTCTCACAAATCATGATAATCCTTGGTATTCACCAGAAGCAAAATTCCCTGGGACTTGTTCTTCTGCACTTGTATGATAACCTCAGAATGGAAACTGGATCTTTCATCAGTGCTTCCTGATTCTCCAGTCTTCCAACACCAATAGAATAGCCCCCTGCTGATCATTCTATGATAAACTGTATAAACGTAGAACACTGGGAGGACTGAAGACCACCTTGTCTAATTCTATCAATATCATGTACCATGTAAGAGGAAAAAAGCTAACAGATTTAGATCTTTGAAATGAAGGTGTATCTAGACAACACAGTATTTCTTCTGAGCTTCTCCTTTTTGACCTTTCTTCATTTCTCTCACATGCAAGCACACACTGGAAAAGCCTCTAAGTTTTAAGTTGATTATGCAATTTCCAGGCATTAAGAAGAGTTACCTTGGGTGAGGGTACGGGTTAGTCTGGTGATGGGCATTAAAGAGGTCATGTTCTGCATGAAGCACTGGGTGTTATACGCAAACAATGAATCATGGAACACTTTATCAAAAACCAATGATGTAATGTATCGTGATTAACAAAATAAAAAAAATTACCCTCTGGGGGGAAAAAAAAAAAGTGGCTTGTCCAAAAACCAAATGGAAAATTAGCATATAACTCCAAAAAAAAAAAAAAGAAGAGTTGCCTTTTCTGCTTTTCTCCATACTGACATTCCATGTGAGTCTCAGATTTGTTTACCTTTCTGTGTTCTTACTTGTTGTGTTATCTGTATATATCCTCATCTCACTGCTTTTATGTAACATCTCCTCATATGCAGTGAGATTAAAAGCACATGCTTTTCACTCAAGATTTAAGATAATTTGTCCATCTCTTGACACTGTTGGAAAACAGAGAAAGATTCAGTTCAGCTGTCTCATCATATAACTCTGTTGATGCCTGACCATGTTGGTGAGGGGGGTATAAATAAGGGGGCCCTCCAATTTTTTCAGCATACAGTTCTCTTACTGCCTCAGAACCCTAATGCATGGCATTAAAATGATGGTTCTTTCTCAGAATATTTCATTGGCCTACTACACTTTTTCTTCTTTTCTGATTCTCTTGGGACAATTAGTCACTTGGAGATAAGACAGATCGTAGTTTCGTGGTCAAAATAAAATGGGGGAAAATAAAAACATGCATAAGTAAATATTTCACATTTATAATGCATAATGCCAAACCTGTCAACTCATTTTTATTTCTCATCAGACTATAAGTTTGTTGAAATATCATCTTTTTTTTTCATTTCCCCAAATGCTTACTTTGTACTTAATACCCCAAATACATACAACTAATAAATCACAGAAGTTAGAGAAAGAGCAAATCAACATTAATCAGAGTGGAACTGAAGATGGAACTATATATATTTATATATATAGGCATAAAAATGACTCACAGATTTCTTATATACCCAAAATCATGCCATCACTCTCAGACAACACTGATGAATCCATATGGATGGACACTGATATATCCACCCAAACTGTTTCTTCACTTGTATACCACCAGTGATATTTTCTCTCTTCACAACACAGATTCCTATGAGTATACCCTGGTCTTGTTGACACAAGAAATACCACTTAAAAGAATCAGTAACTGAAACATCTCAATTATCCTCTTGTGATTAGCTATTCTCAGGACACTCTTAATCATGACCTTTTCCTTTGCACTTTTCTTCAGGGTACAGCAAAGATCTTTTGGTCCACAGTTATTATGACAAATTTCCAAATACCATGAACTGACTTCCTTTCTCTTCCTTCTGTCATATTCAACAAAAAAAAGCCATTATCTGATCTTTCCTTACTAGCCATTATTGAATGGCAATATATGAATAGCCTTACTGTCATATTCAACAAAAAAAGCCATTATCTGATCTTTCCTATTATACCTAAATAGGGAAGAAAAATCTGGAGTTGAAATAATTACAAACTTATTGAATAGGGCAGTATGCAATGTCAGTAAACAGAACAAGAGAGATTTTTAAATTACTTAGTAAATAAATATCTCCAGTATACGCCTTAAAAACAATAAGCAAACAAATAAATTGCCTTTTAGTTAAAATTGACTATACGATGTCAAAAATATTATTTCAAATGAAAAGACTCAAGTAAGCATAATGATCAATCTTGATGATTTTTGTTTGTTTTCTGGAAACATTTGGTTTTACAGCTTTATATGCAATTCCTAAAATTATGTTGTTTTGTGGTTAATTCCCCCCCCCACACACATATTTTCTTTCCTCTCTACCAATTCTTTCATTCACACACATAATTACATATTGAAAAATTCTAAGCCATAACTAGTGTAAGATTATTAGACTATACACATGAGTTTTTAAAAAAATACTCTAGATTGGCCAATTTATCAAACAGTCACTACTACTTTGCCATTTGCGGATCTCAGCAAAACCATATGCAAATAAGAAATCATCCATTTTCATGAGTAATAACAAAATGCAATGTGATCTCTTAATGTTCACTCCTCCTCATCATCAACCCAATGTTATCCTTAAGTATTTCAAAGTTTGAAAAATAAATTCCTTTTGGATCACAGAATTCACATCACAGGAAAATAACTAAAGTCTGGGGTAGAATAGAAATAAGCCACAGTCAAAGCCAAAGCTGGTTTGTAAGCATCATTTTCAGGTTTCACTGCCTGCCATTCTCCAGTAATTGCTTTTTGTTTTTTTGTTTTTTGTTTTTTAATTGAGGCGCTGTTTGCAGAGGTTGCTATTAAAATGCATAGGTGATATCTAGATGCTTTTTAATATATATTAGTTGATTAAATATATGCAAAACACTAAAAGCACATATAAATCAAACCTGCTATATCAGTAGGAAAGTTTTTATATTTTCAGAATACTCAATATGTTTATTCTTTCATTCGTTAACTAAAGAAAGTTTTGAATAAGTGTATGTGTTTGCCATTGTTGTACACTATGCTGACATCAAAATAAATAAGCCATGATTTCTGTCTTCAAGGAGTTGATAGTCGACAGGGAGAGATGGACAAAGAAACAGATGTTCATGATACAAATAATAATCACAACAAAATAAGCATGGAGCATTTAGCAGATGCCTTTCTTGAGTAAAACATGGTTTGTTGCATCTTTATAACAGTCTCTTAATTTAGGTTTGATTCTCATTCTCAGATCTCAGAGGAGAAATTGAGGCACAGAGATTTATCTTGCTCAATGTTATATAAGGTCATAAAACAAAACAGCAAATGTGGGATTGCAATGCAATTCATGTAAAGTTTTTTTTTAATGCACACATGTACACTTATATATATATGCACACATGCATATGTGTGGCATGTGTGTACACCATGCATGCACGATGGCATTGGAGTGTATGAGGAACTACCTACCAAGAGAGTTCTTGATGGCTGAGGTTAAGTTAGGACATGTTCTCTGAAATACCATAAAGTAAGAGAGTTAAGGAGGGAAGAGAGTGGGGGAAGGACTCCCAAGCTGAAGAAACAACATGAAAGTTGAAAATGTCAACCAGTTGGAATTATCAGGGTATGGAAATGGACAAATGAAATAAAGGGAGAAGAAAGGGGAAAATTCTGCCAAAAGCAAGCCTAAGAGGTTCCATCTGTCAGATCAAAGAGATGGGATTTGACCTAGAAGAAAATAGGGAGCCCTGAGGTGGTTTGTTTCAGGGAGTGACTGTGTCACGTTAGTGTTTTGTTAAAGCCAGCATCTTTTGTGAGATATTTTGAGAGGGCCAAGATGAGAGGAAAAGCAGCCATAAGAGTAGGTGCAAAAATCCTAAAGTGGGAAAGAGTTCAGTTTGCTTGTAGGATAGCAAGCAGCCCACTGTGCTGGAGCACAGGACTAAAGGGTAGTTAATAAGACAAGGTTGGAAAAAATGGGCAGGGTAGGGAAGATGTAGAACCTACATTATATGTAATGATCAAATTTATGGTGTAAGATAGGGGGGATGTTAGGCTCCCAGAAATAACATCTGAGTTTTGAAAGCATCAAAGGGATAAATGGGATCTCTATAGACACAAAGGGCCTAAGAAATGTCCATATCATAAAAGTGCTCAAAGCATTTTCAACATTGGCCGTATCTTTTTACTTTTAAAGTACTGTTCTTTCTACTTTTAAAAATTGTTTTCCTTTGTTTTAAGGAATTGCATGTCACATTTTCTCCTAAGGTGTGACTTGTACTCATCACAGGCCTCAGGCCAGCTGGGCAAGGTAACATTTAAATGCATGGCTACAATAATGACTCTTGGCAGGAAAATTCAAGAGTAGCAAGAAAATTCAAGAGCAATGAGTGTCAACTAAAAAAAAAAAAAGTGATGGAGATATATCATTTTCACTTCTCGAAATTATTGAGTGGTACTTCTACTAAAACCAAGGATAAATGAACATTATAGATATTGTCATTATTCCCCCAGAGTAATACTTTCTCAAAATATTGTTTTAAAGTGTTGATGGGTTCTGACAAAATTGCCAAAACCTACATTTCAAAATAAATATATATATACTCATAATCTAAAATGTAATAATAACATATTCCATTCATCAATTTTCTCTTTACAAGTGATGAGCTTTTTGCAGTTTAAAACAGCCATAGTTAAATCTCACTTCTCTAATGTGCATGAAATTCTACTGCTAGGTATGACAGCCAAAGAATATTTTTTTTAAATATTTTAAATATAATTTTCCTGTGTTTTATTGAAGCTTTAGGCTTGCTAATATCTTAGTGAAATTTTTCTTTAAATAAGATGGATCGGGGCGCCTGGGTGGCTCAGTTGGTTAAGCGACTGCCTTCGGCTCAGGTCATGATCCTGGAGTCCTGGGATCGAGTCCCGCATCGGGCTCCCTGCTCGGCAGGGAGTCTGCTTCTCCCTCTGACCCTCCCCCCTCTCATGCTCTCTCTCTCTGTCTCATTCTCTCTCTCAAATAAATAAATAAAATCTTTAAAATAAATAAATAAATAAATAAATAAATAAGATGAATCATTACATTAAAAGCATACTTTGCATTATAAGACATTGAATATATTTTATTCTCATTGATAACAGTCCTTTTTTGAAGACAACATGTTTTTACAATTTGGTATATCCAATGTGAAAGGTTTATTATGTATATGTCAGTTACTTTAATTGTAAGTGTGATTAGATAACAAATTCTATCAAGAACGCATAATTTGAAGGCAGTAGAGAAAGAGGCATGTTGTGGACTAGGCTATTAAATATCCTTCAGTTAGCCATATTTTATTCAACAATCAGCACTGTCTAATTAGCATACTGGATTAAAATGTTTTATATTCGTTAAACAGTTTCTGATTAAACAGCATAATAAATATTGGAAATGGGTTTAAGGTTCAGTTAGAAGTATTCAGGAGCATAGACTAGCTAAAACAGTTTAGAGATTCTCCTCCTTCTAACATTCAAGAATAGAGTATAAAAATCCCCTAGATCTACTTTCTGAACTACCAGGAATAGTGCATTCACTGGTTCTGTATCAAGACTTTTGTTTAAGAGGATTTCAGATTCTTGCACTAAGAGTGCAGGGGTGTCTGAAGCCATCCTTCCGTGATGGAATTCTAACCTGAACACTTAGTTGTCTGATCTTGAGGAATTCACTCATTAAGGAATTTAGAACAGCCACTGGCAAAGCAATAAATATTAAAATTTTTCTTTGATACTATAATAAATTCTTTGTAGTGATGATTAAAAATAAAGTGAATATCACCATGGATTGCCATTATATATTGACAACCTTACTAAAACTAAATTAGAATTTTATTGGAAAAACAAGCAATCGAGTATTCAAACATCATGAAAACACATATAACTTATCTTGAAATTTCTCTTTCTTACATGTACAACTTTGCATTTAGTACATTTAGTACTCTTTAATTTTCCTTATATTCTACTCTCACTCTGCTTTTTTCAGTTACCATTTTCAAAGAAGCAGTCAGCTCTACGCCCACAAAAGCACGAACCAAAATGTTGTAGAATGGAATTACTTGACTTACCTATATTAAATGTAAAAGTTACAATGTAAAACAAACACCTTGAAAAACAAAATTAAAACTCAGTGCACTGCTTTTTGGGCAACATATATAAATTTGAAAAATACCACGGCTAATCTAGAAGTCAGAATAACAGTTACTCTTGAAGCAGTGGGTTGTGAATGAAACGTGGCCCTACGAGGCTCCTGGGTTTTAGTTAATTTTTTGTGAGGAGCTGCTGGTTACAGGGGTGTGTTCTCTTTGTGAAAATCTATCAACATGTAGCTTTAGGATTTCCTCTATGTACTTATATTCAACAAAATGTTTAAAACTGAAAAAAAAATAAAGGTAGAAGTTAAGAAATTTCAACCACTGGGATTGATGTTACATTGTAAATTCAGAGAAATGTAAGAATGATTTATAAAGTGTGGGAAAAAATAGAGCTGTAATCAGGATAACAAAATGGAAATCTCTAAGGAGGAAGAAACAGAAGTATGTGTGTGTGTGTAAGATAATCAAGTGTTCTATGCAGAAATCCAAGTTTTAGTTTTTACCTCCTTTGCTCTTAATTTCTTAACCAATCTACCTCTAAGTCTCCCTGATTTTCATAATGTACTTTGATATCTCTCTGTCCACTTTTCTCTACCCCACATCATTTCTCAAGTATGCTGCTGCAAATGTCTAGGAATTAGAATTGGACATATCTAAGTATAGAAGTGTGTCTAACCATTTCCTTTATCTGCACCCTGCTGACTCATTCTGAACATCCACACAAAATGACCACTACAACATGAATATTTAATCACGTGGCTAAAATATGTTTAATCATATTTACAGCTTTTAGCATAAAGCCATAGTCTTATTAACGCACAGGTGCTCCTCCCATTCCATTCTCTGTTCTGGTAGTACCAGCCTTATTTCATTCTCTAGAAGTTACCTCTTTTTACTTTCCATACTGCTTCCTATGTTTGGATGATACTCTCCTACCTTCTCACTTCAAAAGCCCCTACTCTTCATATAAGAGCTAAATCACTTCCTCAATGGATTATCTTATCTTTCCTGACTTCTGGGCTAAATCAAGAAAAAGAGAACAAATCCTGACAATTTTGGACCCCAAATATTCTATTTTATACTCAGAAACTGAGGAAATAATCATAGATGGGTTTTGGGTTCCTTTGGGGTAACCATGAATGTAACTGAAGTCAAAATGTCATTAGTCATCAAAATTCAACGTCTCTATTTTAATTATGGCGCTGCAGTGATATTGTGAGTTTCCAGGAATTAATGATAATTTAGAGCTAGTGAAATTTCTAGAAAGTTCTGAGCTTTGCTTTCCTCAGTATTTATTTATTTGCTTGTTTGTTTATTTTATTTATTTTAATTTTTTTTTAAGATTTTATTTATTTGCGAGAGAGAGAATGAGAGACAGAGAGCATGAGAGGGAGGAGGGTCAGAGGGAGAAGCAGACTCCCTGCTGAGCAGGGAGCCCGACGTGGGACTCGATCCCGGGACTCTGGCATCATGACCTGAGCTGAAGGCAGTTGCTTAACCAACTGAGCCACCCAGGCGTTTATTTATTTTAGAGAGCGCCAGAGAGCACACGCATGCAGGCAAACATGGGGAGGGGCAGAGGGAGAGGGAGAGAAAGACTCTCCAGCAGACTCCCCACCCCGAGCAGAGCCTGATGTGGGGCTTGATTCCACGACCCTGAGATCGTATCCTGAGCTGAAATTAAGAGTCAGACACTTAACCGACAGCCACGCAGGCACCACCAGTATATATTTAAATGACTTAGCCAGAGATCCTTTTAGGGAAGACTATAAGAAATATACCCATCAACATTATCTGAGCTGTTACTGCACACCCTTTTTTCAAGTATACCTGGGCCCCTGTCTAAACTCATTAACCTTTACTAAGTTATGTTTCATTGACATACAAATCCAAAATCTAAGAAATATGCACGACAAAAATTTATTTTATTTTTTTCATATTGCATGTTGATTGTGACTCTACTCCACCTGTTTTCTTCATTCTGGGATGCATCTTAAGGAAACAGTCCATTTTGAAACATGTCACTTTTAGGGTTAGAAGAAAAGAGCCATTGCCACAAATGCCTTTTAAAACTTTTACTTAGAAATGGAAAATACGGACTTCTCAAAGGGAGAGACAGATGGGAGAGGCTATAAAGTCATGGGACCAGGTAGAAAGGAACAGAAAATGCACGGACAGAGTAATAGAATCTAACACATTTCTTTCTAAAAGTTTTGCATCTCTGATTTGACTCAAATATGGGAGATCGTTGGGGGAGGAAGTAATAATTCTCTACCCTTTTGCTCCATTATAACTTTTACTTACTAGGCTTGAATTGACAGACTTTTAAAGGGAGGTACAAATTTAGTCATTTAGAATGCTAATCTGTTTATTTCTAAGGAAACTACATATATGACCACATAACCACCAAAAATGATTATGTCATCACCACAGATCTCTTTTAATTATTGAAGTTCATACTAGCTTCTCCAGCAGACAGACTTGCCTGGAAGATTTCCATGGATGTTGAAATTTCCTCCCACTAAGAGTATGTATAAAACCTTTAGTAATGAGACTCTCTTCTACACTATTTCAAAAATCATAGTTAAAGGTTATTTGAACCCAAAAACACATGATCCAATAATTTCATCTTTCTAAATACTTATACATCTTTCACTCAACATAGGGTGTGGTACCTACATACATGTGTGCTTATATTTTGGCCCCCACCCCAATTCCTAGGAAAGGATAGGAAGGGCTAGTCCCCTGGATTGGTCTTTTAGAGTTATAATTAGTCTTTTCTACTTAGCCTGGGATGTCATATAAGTACTAATTTTTATTTTTTGACATGAATTGAAAGTTATTGAGGAAAAGTGTTCGTTGTTATGTCAGGGCATTTCTATCATCTTTCTTTATTTGGACTGTGTATATTAAAAACAGGCTTAGATTAACCAATGGAGGTTCTAATGTGACAACCTACCATGCTAAATTCTGTGTGTGATTTCTAGTTACCTCTGTCCTGAAGAGGTTAGCAGTGTCAAACTTTGTTTCTCCACTGCCGTAGTATATCCCTGAATTTAGTTCCTGTTTTAGGCTAAGAAATCTGTAGTTTATATGGTGGGTGTGTGTGTGTGTGTGTGTGTGTGTGTGTGTGTGTGTGCTTGGTCTTAAGTTTTCTCTAGCCTGCAGAACACTGTCAAAAATAGCCACTTCCATTCAGAATTCTTGGATTCTTTGAACAATACATTTTGTAAGAGCTTGTCTAAATGAGCATTTGATTCCAAATGGTCAGCTAATTCACCAGCCTGGCTTATTAATAGGTATTTATAGACTTCTGCCTAATCTGAGCGATTTAGTTATTTCTCAGTCCCCCACTTTCCACCACAGTTTTTTTTTTTTTTCCCTACAACCCACTGTTTAATAGCAATTTATCTACCAGGCAAGATTATAAATTGCAAATGATATGATATGATCTCAGATATTTTTTAAAAAGCATGGAGAATTGTGCAAGACTGTTGAATCACAGAGCTGTACCTCTGAAACAAATAATACATTATATGTTAAGAAAAAAAAAAGAAAAAGAGAAGAAGATAGCCGGAGGGGAAGAATGAAGGGAGGGAAATCGGAGGGGGAGATGAACCATGAGAGACGATGGACTCTGAAAAACAAACTGAGGGTTCTAGAGGGGAGGCGGGTGGGAGGATGGGTTAGCCTGGTGATGGGTATTAAAGAGGGCACATTCTGCATGGAGCACTGGGTGTTATGCACAAACAATGAATCATGGAACACTACATCAAAAAAACTAATGATGTAATGTATGGTGATTAACATAACAATAAAAAATTTTTAAAAAGGCATGGAGACAATTAATTAAAATCAATTGAAAGTAAATTGAAAAATCTGTTTGGAAAGTGTTAGGGGTAGGAGGTAATGAACCGAGAAAATTCCAGAGATATAGACAGTAGCAACCACAATCAAATCAGTTAGTCAAATAAGATCAATGTACCCAATGGTATAGGATTTTATATATTCACTGAAATGTATAACTTCAACTCAAGTCCCTAAATTCCCCACATGGTGGCTTCAAAAATTCCCCAAATTAACAATTGTAAAGAGGAAAAGGTACCCACATTACTTAGTCACACCCTGTCTGCATGGGGTGAAGAACGGGATGATCTAGCCACTTGAGCTTAGGGAGACAGAGACAGCTTCGGTATGCCTTATGACAAGAGACAGAAAAATCAATGTATAAACAAAAATAAAATAGGAAAAAGAGTTGGAGTCTCAAAAGGAAAAATATCATATGTATGCTGAAAAGATTTTCAAATTAACATTTATTTAATATTATGGTGTAGGAAGCATGTAAAATTCATTGAAATCATGTCTTCTTAGTAGGAAAATGTTGAAAAGTCATCAAAGCCAAAATAATCATTTAAATCAAGACTGAGTTTATTAGTTTATTAGGTCAAAAGACCCCATATCATACTAGAATAAGTAGAATGAGTCTTTCTGCATGTGTAGTCTGAAGGGTAGTTATAATGCAGAAAAGAGGAATTTCATTCTAAATAAGGTTGGATTCAGAAAAATACAATTTGATTAGTTACAGAAGGTGATTGAAAAGTCTCTTTTGTGATTGGTCATTACTGAATGATGTCATTCATTGGGGCATGAAGCCACATGTGCTTCTCCCAAAGATGAGTCCTTTAGGTTCAAGCAGATTTATGGACTTGCAGCAGTCTAGCCTTTGTGTATATTACAAGTTTTAAGCAGAACTTTTCTTCATCACATATGACAAATCAATAGAAAACTCACACACACATCTAGGCTTTTTGTCCTACAATATATTAAACCATTTTAATAATGTTTTTGCAATCCCATATTTCTGTATTTGTTAAGTTTTTGTGGAACATATTATGTATACAAAAAGTACGGAGTATGAGCTCATATTTCAATTATGGAAGTCAGAGTATTATTGAAAAAAGTAATGTAAATGGAGTCTATGCACTCTGAAATGCATTTCATGTTTCTAAATGTGTTTCTGTTAACAATCTTAAAATATGCAGACTGTTGAAAAGCATTTTTCTGTATTCAAGAATATGTAGACAAATTGTATTTGTGTTTTCTTCGAACAAAGAGAAGTCTTATAAGTACACTTACTTCTTTGATTATTCTAAATTCCCTTAGACAATTGCTCTTCATTAAGCAGGTTCATTACTTTTAATTTCAGAGATAGTGAACAATTTTATTGTCTTCTGTGGTATTATAAAATGGTTTCATGTCATCATTATTTTAAACAAACATTAAATTTTTACTGGCTCTATTTATCTTTATTTCACATTTTCCCCAACTCTTATTAGTGCAATATTGCTTAGTAATATCAGTTTAATAGACAAAATTAGAATGTTTAAATAAGTAAATATAAAAATGGAATTTTCCACCATCTATACCCATCATGAACTGTTTTTGTTTAGACGTGGGGTGGGGGGCACACACACACTCACATCCATGCACTGCCTTAAACTAGTCAGCTAAAACTGTAAGGAACAAAATTCTGGTCTGACTGAGGAGTATGGCTTCTGGTTGAAAGCCTATGGATGATTTTTCAGGCTCAACCATGGGTAAGTACAAAAACCTCATAGAGAATGCTGCATTCCTCTTCAGATTGGTTCATGACCTCTGAAGGCAGATGTAGTCAAGGATTCAAACCCTTTGATGAAGTCCCAATAGTTCATTTTTGCTTTTGTTTACCTTTCTTCTGGGAAAGAAGTATGCTTCCAGCATACTACTATGCTAGTAAGAAATTGCTACAGCAGATGTCAAAGAGGTTACTGCCTGTGTTCTCCTCTAGGATTTCAATGGTTTACTGTCTCATATTTAGATCTTTCATCCATTTTGAATTTAAGTTTCGTGTGTGGTATAAGAAAGTGATCCAGTTCCATTCTTTTGCATGTGGCTGTCCAGTCTTCCCAACACCATTTGTTGAAGAGACTATCTTTTTCCTATTGGATATTCTTTCCTGCTTTGTCGAAGATTAGTTGACCATATAGTTGGGAGTCCATTTCTGGGTTTTCTATTCTGTTCCATTGATCTATGTGTCTATTTTTGTGCCAGTACCTTACTGTCTTGATGACTGCAGCTTTGTAATTCAGCTTGAAGTCTGGAATTGTGATGCCTCCAGCTTCACTTTTCTTTTTCAAGATTGCTTAATAGGGGTCTTTTGCAGTTTTTGGATTGTTTATTCTAGCTCTGTGAATAATGCTACTGGTATTTTTATAGGGATTGCATTAAATGTGTAGATTGTTTTGGGTAGTATAGACATTTTTCAATATGTGTTCTTCCAATCTATGAGTGTGGAATGTTTTTCCATTTCTTTGTGTCATCTTCAGTTTCTTTCATAAGAGTTCTATAGTTTTCAGAGTACAGATTTTTTACCTCTGCTTAGGTTTATTCCTAGGTATCTTATGGTTTTTGGTGCAATTGTAAATGAGATTGAGTCCTTGATTTATTTTTCTCCTGCTTCATTATGGGTGTATAGAAATGCAACCGATTTCTGTAATTTGATTTTGTAACCTGCGACTTTACCGAATTTGTGTATCAGTTCTAGCAAAATTTTGGTGGAGTCTTTTGAGTTTTCTACATAGAATATCATGTCATCTGCGAAGAGTGAAAGTTTGATTTCTTCCTTGGTGATTTGGATGCCTTTTCTTTTTTTTTTTTTTTTTTGTCTGATTGCCAAGGCTAGGACTTCCAGTATATATTAAATAGCAATGGTGAGAGTGTACATCCCTGTCTTGTTCCTGACCATAGAGGAAAAGCGCTCAGTTTTTCCACATTGAGGATGATATTTGTTGATAAGATTAGCTGAGATGATATTAGTATATGACCTTTATGGTGTTGAGTTATGTTCCCTCTATCCCTACTTTGTTGAGGGTTTTTATCAAGAATGGATACTATAGTTTGTCAAATGCTTTTTATGCATCTATTAAGAGGATCATATGGTTCTTAATCTTTCTTTTATTAATGTGGTGTATCATGTTGATTGATTTGCAAATATTAAACCACCCTTGCAGTCCAGGGATAAATCCCACTTGATTGTGGTGAATGATTCTTTTACTGTACTGTTGGATTTGATTCACTAGAATTTTGTTGAGAATTTTTGTATCCATGTTCATCAGGGATATTGGCCTGTAATTCTCCTCTTCAGTGGAGTCTTTGTCTAGTTTTGGAATCAAGTTAATGCTGGCCTCACAGAATGAGTTTGGAAGTTTTCCTTCCATTTCTAATTTTGGAACAGTTGGAGAAGAATAGGTGTACTAACTCTTCTTTAAATGTTTGGTAGAACTCTCCTAGCAAGCTACTGGCCCTGGACTTTTGTTTGGTAGGAGATTTTTGATTACTGATTCAATTTCTTTACTGGTCATCAGTCTGTTCAAGTTTTCTATTTCTTCCTGTTTCAGTTTGGTAGTTTATGTGTTTCTGGGAATTTATCAATTTTTTCCAGATTGCCTAATTTATTGGCATATCATTTTTCACAATATTCTCTTATAATTGCTTGTATTTCTGTGGTGTTGGTTGTGATCGTTCCTCTCTCATTCATGATTTTATTTATTTGGGTCCTTTCTGTTTTCTTTTTTTTTTTTAAAGATTTTATTTATTTATTTGAGAGAGAGAATGAGAGACAGCACGAGAAGGAAGAGGGTCAGAGGGAGAAGCAGACCCCCTGCTGAGCAGGGAGCCCGATGCGGGACTCGATCCCGGGACTCCAGGATCATGACCTGAGCTGAAGGCAGTCGCTTAACCAACTGAGCCACCCAGGCGCCCTCTGTTTTCTCTTTGATAAGTCTGGCTAGAGGTTTATCAATTTTATTAATTTTTTCAAATAACCAGCTCCTAGTTTCATCTCTCTGTTCTACTGAATTTTGTTTGTTTGTTTGTTTGTTTCTATATCATTTATTTCTGTTCTAGTCTTTATTATTTCCCTTCTGCTGGCTTTAGGCTTCATTTGTTGTTCTTTTTCTAGCTCCTTTAGGTTTAAGCATAGGTTGCATATTTGAGATTTTTCTTGCTTCTTGAGGTAGGCTTGGATTGCAAAATACTTCCCTCTTATAACGACTTTTTCTGCATCCAAAGATTTTGGGCCATCATGTTTTCATTTTCATTTGTTTCCATGTATTTTTTATTTCTTCTTTAATAATCTCCATTCATTCTATAGTAAGATGTTCTTTAACCTCCTTGTATTTGTGGTCTTTCCAAATGTTTTCTTACGGTTGACTTCAGTTTCATAGCATTGTGGTCTGAAAATATACAAGATATGATCATAATCTTTTTGTACTGGTTGAGGCCTGATTTGTGACCCAGTATGTGATCTGTGCTGGAGAATGTCCCACGTGCACTTGAAAAGCAATGTGTATTCTGCTGCTTTAGGATGAAATACTCTGAATATATCTGTTAAGTCCATCAAAGCCATTGTTTCTTTGTTGCTTTTCTGCTTAGATGATCTGTCCATTGCTGTGAATGGGGTGTTAATGTCCCCTACTATTATTGTATTATCAATGAGTTCCTTTATATTTGTTATTAATTGTTTTATATATTTGGGTTCTCCCAAGTTGGGGCATAAATATTTATAATTGTTAGATATCTTCTTGTTGGATACACCCCTTTATTATGATATAGTGTTCTTCATCTCTTATTACAGTCTTTGGTTTAAAATCTAGTTTGTCTGATACAAGGATTGCTAGCCCAGCTTTCTTTTGATGTCCATTGACATGATAAATTGTTCTCCACAACTCACACCAGTCAGAACAGCAAAAATTAACAACTGAGGAAATAACAGATGTTGGAGAGGATACCCTTGTTCCTCGCTTGCTACAGTCTTTGGTTTAAAATCTAGTTTGTCTGTTGTAAGTACTGCTACTCTGGATTTCTTTTGATGTCCATTTGCATGATAAATAGTTCTCCATTCCCTCACTCTCAATCTGCAGGTGTTTTAGGACTAAAAGGAGTCTCTTGTAGGAAGCACATAGAACACTTGTGTCTTAATTTTGGTCTTCTTGCTTATTTATTTTTGTATATGTGGAGGTAGAATAAAGTTCCCCTAAAGATGTCCACTTCCTATTTATCTAAACCTGTGAATACGTCTACCTTACACAACAAAAGGGATATTGCTGATGTGATTAAATTAATGATTTTGATATGGGGAAATTATCTTGACTTACTTGGGTGAGCCTGATCCAGTCAAAAGGTTATTTAGAAGAGGGAGGCATGAATTTCAAAACTGGAGGAGAGATGATGACCAAAATAAATGTTAGATTGGTGCAGACCCAGAAGTCAAGGAATAGTTCAGCCTCTAGAATCTGGAAAAGGGTAAGTAACAGATCCTCTCCTAGTCCCTCCAAAGGAGCATATCCCTGCCCACCTACTTCACAGGTCTGAAAGCCAACACTGTGAAATAATAAACTTGTGTTACTTGAAGCCACTGAGTTTATGGTATTTTTTTTTTAGAGCAATCATAAGAAATTGATATATGTAGATTTGCAATATATGTAGAAATTTTTTTGGTTTCTGGTGTGATTTCTTTTTTTTTTTTCTTTTTAAAATTAACTTCGCCAACTTAGTTAATGTCAATTATTTTTCTATCTAATTCTTGGTGATTTGATATTCCATCTTCAACATATATTTAATAGAAGAAATATGTGTATATATGCACATTTTGACATGTGTCACTGGTACTTTCCCCACCATATTTTGTCATAAATCCTATAATGTCAGCTCATCTCACATTCTTTCTTTTTTTCTCATAAAAATATGTATACTTCATATTGGGTAAGTCTTATCTTTCTAACTATATTCTGAATCTACTCCCCACCAGTCTACTTAGGACCTTGTATTATCTGGCTTTATTCCCCACTGTCTCCTTCTTATCAGAATTTAAACCTCTGTAACTTAATTCTCCATTACCCAATGACTATTAAAATCAGATATAATTATGGGGTTTTTTGGAATTTTTATTGATTTGTATAATAATTGGTAATGTTTATGGGATAATTAATAATTTAATGTTAAATCTTCCTATCAAAATGTTTCTCTTGGATTACATGGAAACAATCATAATTGTACTTGGAAATAGCATTTTTCACAATTGCTAATATTTCTCTCTTGTATTCACTTTTATAATACTGCATGAGATTGAATAAATAATATGGCAGTAGCTTTTGATCTGTGCTTTAATCTTCATTTAATAGATATGTTCCTATCCATAGTATGGTTTGGCTCTTGGCTTCAACTGGAGATTCTCAATTTGATAAAGCATATGTTCTTGTATCATGATTTACTCTTTGGAAAGAAATTTTTATTCAATTTGACAATAGCTTTTTCATATCTAGATATTGTCTCATTGTTGTATTTTTTTCTGATTTAAACTATTAACATGAAGCCTTTTTTTTTAAAGAACGTAAATGTTTATTTTTCCTAAAACTGAAATACAACATATTTTATTTAGTCCTTATGCATTATTCCTTTAATATATTTATAGATTCTATTTGGGGGTTGTTTCAGTATTTTTCCATCTATTTTTATAAGTGAGATTCTTTCATTTTGATAGGTTGTAGCTAATGTTTTCATCTCTAAATGGCCAATAATATTTAGAGACAAAGAGATTTTGCTGTAAGCTGTATCAATTTTTAATTAATTAATTAATTTTAGTTTAATGTAATTTAATCTTTAAAATATGTTTAAAAATTATAGTTAAATTTTTATTTTTAAAATCTGCATTTTGTGACATGACTTAATAAACAGTGTACTATAAATTTTGATCTATTGAAGATGTCTCGGTGAAATAAAATGATCGTGTTTAAACGTCCCATGGATGCTTTATATTTCATGGTATATAGTATGTATAATTTGTCAGATCAAATTATCTGACAAGTATATCAGTTTATCATGTTTGTCAGTTATGTTTATCAAGTATATCAGTTATGTTCTGATTATTGTTTTGGGCGCATTTCCTTTGTCAAATATTAGGAATATACATTTTTAAATTGTCTTTGGCTATCATAATTTTATCAATTTCCTTTTTACTTTAACTTTTTTCTTTTTTGGAAAAGCAATCTATAAATGATTCAGACTGTATACTTTTGAATTTGTGCTGGAATTTGTTGGGTTTTTTTTTACTTTTTTTTTCTTTTACTTTTAGAAGACTACAATTATTTTTTTAACAGATATTGACAAACATAGTTTCGATATTATGAATGCAACTTTTAGTTTCTATTTTAACTGGTAGGCAACAATGTGCACATTTTACATAATGAAAATTAATATACATCTGTAATGCCTAAACTCTGACTACATTATAATCAGCTGACTACTTTTTAAGCATGTGCTGGATTTTAAATATTACCTTTAATATTTACCAGCTATGTGAGTCTGCGGAAATTTTTTAACTCATTGGTTTTGTTTCTCAACTTTATGCTAGAAAGGTATACACACACATACACACGTATACTCTGAAATATATGAGGATGTATTCTAATAGATATGTTTATATATACATATATCAGAAATAATGTACATACACAAACATCAGGAGTTATATTTATACTTTTGAATTCATTCTAATCCTACATTGTTCTTCCTTGTCTTCTTGATTGATATTTCCCTTCTTCCCCACTGAGGAACCCAGTTCTAAGCAATAATATATTTTTATTGCTCAATCTTACAAATTACAGACTACGGTTTTAAAAAATTACTAAACTCCTATCATTATCTCAGAAATACGAAGCTTTCAGTAGGTGCACCTGTGTGTGTTTGTACATGTGTTTTAGCTGAGGGTTTATAGTTAAAGTACTATCTTCAAATGTTACTTGGACAGATTATTTTTATTATTCTTGTTATATTTTTTAGTTTATTCACCTGAAATACCCTTTGATTTATTTGTTCCATTTACTCTCAGTTTGGCATTATTTGTTCTTATCCCTCTCTCACATGCTCCTCCACCCTTGTTTTTTTTTTTTTTTTAAAGATTTTATTTATTTATTTGACAGAGAGATACACAGCGAGAAAGGGAACACAAGCAAGGGGAGTGGGAGAGGGAGAAGCAGGCTTCCCGCCGAGCAGGGAGCCCGATGTGGGGCTCGATCCCAGGACCCTGGGATCATGACCTGAGCCGAAGGCAGGCGCTTAACGACTGAGCCACCCAGGCGCCCCCTCCTCCACCCTTGTTAATACCGGTTTCATTAGTGCCCAGTTTTTCATGACAGAAAATAAGTGGACAAAAAATCCTTCATACACAAAATCTAGAATGCTTATAATGTTCCCAATATTTCATAATTACTCTCAATGTACAACCTTTTGTGTGTGTATTTTCATGATATCAGAGGTCTATTTCCAAGGTAAATTCCTTAAAGTAGGATTGCTCTGTGAAAGGATAAAGGGAAAACATAAGATTTACAGATGTGCTAAAGTCATCTTTGTAGGGATTGGATCTTTTTTTCCTCCTACCAGTAATCCAGTAAAATCCATGTTTCCAATAGCTTCATTAACAGTATATTGAAGAATATTGGAATTTGGGGCAATCCAAGGTTTACAAAATTGTATCTGTGTATGTTTACATATACATTTCTCTTGTTATAACTGAATTTGAATTATTTTTCTGTATTTAAGAACCATCTTGTATCTTTTTTTGTGAAATATGTGTTCATATGTTTCTCCTATTTTTCTCTCATATTTTTTTGGTCTTTATATCCTCACTTTTTAGTCTTTTACTTATTATGTACTTAGCCCTTTATAGCTTATGATATATTTTATAAGTGGTTTCCCACATTTTTAGTTAGATTTATCAATCTGTTCTATTATTGCATCTTAACTTTCAGTTATAATTAGAAAACCTTCCTCTATACAAAGGTTAGAAAAAAATACAAAGGATTCTACCCATATTTTTTCTCTAGTGCTTATATGATTATATTTTATAGCTATGATCAATTTGAAGTTTCTTATTTTGTATTGTTTGAGTAATGGATCTATTTGTTGTCTTCTCTCAGATCACTGCCCTCTTTCCAAATGCTCAATTTTGATTGTATGTTTTTATGAGTGTATTATAGATCATAAATTTTGTATTTAAACTTTTACCATATTAACTTTTTAAATCTTTTAAAATCTTATCTATTCTTTGTCTATGTGCCCTGATTTTAACTGAGTATTGTGTGTTAATGTGTTCTATTTTCAATGTTTTTAAATAATTTATATCTACTTACTTTCTACAGTTTGCTTTACATAGGTATTTGCTATGTTATTAGAAGAATAGCTATTCATGCGGGGTTTTGTTTTTTTTGTTTTGTTTGTTTTGTCTTTTAGCACTAAAAATATTTCTCATTAATTTTTGGTTTGTTTTGTTTTTGAGAGAGAGAGGGGGAGTGCAGGAGCAGGAGGGAGGGGCAGAAGGAGAGGAGGAGAAAGAATTTAAACAGGCTCCACACCCAGTACAGAGCCCCACACAGGACTAGATCTCACAACCCTGAGATCATGACCTGAGCTGAAATCAAGAGTCAGACACTTAACCAAATTAAGCCACCCAAGCACCCCTCTTATTAATGTTTTTTGGTGGGATTCTTCTTTTTTATATTCATATTATGATCCCTACTTTCTTAATTTTTTATTCCATTAGTATTTCCTTTCTCATGTGTGTGTGTGTGTATCCTTGTCCACACTTTTATTTTCAACTTGTATCAATAATTTGTTTTTAAATGAGTCTCTTTTTAGAGAAGAGAGCTAAGGATTGCCTTATGATACAATTTGAATGTTTTTTTTTATTACTAAATAAAGCCCATTTGGATTATTGATATGCTTGATAAATTATACAGGAACTCTGTCATACTATTTTATTTTATAATTACTATAATTTATGATTATTATACTATATATTATATCATACTGTATTATTCTATACTATATAGTATACTTTATTGTAATGGATTTTGGACAGTGCATGGTGAGTTCTTGACCTTTTTGAATAGGAGATTAATGTGATTTCAAAATCACTCTCAATAGTTGAAAACTCACATCTGAATTGATAATATGAATCCGAGATCAATTAATTAAATGATACAAGTAGAAAAAAATAACAGTATAGAAATGATTTTGGTCATAGAAAACAATATGATGTGATGGTTAAAATAATAGTTAAGAGTTTCACTCTTAAAGCATTGGGGATTTTTTGAACAAAGGTAGTGATGTATGAATCAGAACTGAAACCAAGATTTCAATTTGAAAATATAGAAATATAATGGTGGTTTTTTCCCTAAGATTTTATTTATTTAGTTTTGAGAGAGAGAGAGAGCGCTCAGGCAGTGGGGGGTGGGGAGGGAGAGGACAGAGGGAGAGGGACAAGCTCCTTGCTGAGCACTGAGCCCATCATGGGGCTTGATCTCACAACCCCGAGATCATGACCTGATGCAAAATTAAGAGTTGGACACTTAGCCGATTGAGCCACCTAGTTGCTCCCATGATAGTGGTTTTGATAATAAGACAGAAATTAAGATGACGAAGTGTACTAAGTAATTAGGAGAATAATAATTTTACCCCCCCAAATATTTCATTTCATAGTATACCATGTAAAACAATGGAAGGGCAAAAAATCCATTTTGTTTAGAGTTGCCTCAGAGTTGTAAAATGAAGGTAAAATACAATTTGCTCCCTATTTTTCCAAACATCAAAGGCTTTCTGTAAGGAAGAAGGCTGGCAATAGGTTCCTAACAATGTGTCAAGAGAGTAATTAATTCATAGGACCTTTGTACCACGTAGCATCACCATCTACAACAAGTGCAACAGGAGGGCTTCTGTTGAAAAGATCTATGTTGTTTTCTTGTGTCTCTTGTTTTTATCTCAAGGTATAAATTTTTATTTGAACTTGACAATTTGTTGTCCTTGTACTTCTATATGAATTCTCCACAGGAAAAGAGAACAAATGGTGGTATAAAATCAAAAGACAATTGCTCTTTTTTCTTCCATTTTCCTTTACAATTGCAAATGTTGGGTTGAGTTGTTTTAAATATTAAAGTTATTTTTATATTCCAATATGTGAATTCTATGTTGATACGCACTTTACAGTTTTAAATTCATTTTCATATGGAATAATTAAAAATATTTGTATATATATATAGAATCTATAATTGAATATTCTTAGGGATAACAGAATTTATCTAGTGCAGATAGGCAGGAAGAAATGAAGTTAAAGGATGAAGATTAAAAAAAAGGGGGGGGCGCCTGGGTGGCTCAGTCATTAAGCGTCTGCCTTCAGCTTAGGTCATGATCCCAGGGTCCTGGGATCCAGCCCCACATCTGGCTCCCTGCTCAGCGGGAGGCCTGCTTCTCCCTCTCCCTCTCCCTCTCCCTCTGCTTGTGTTCCCTCACTTGCTGTCTCTCTCTGTCAAATAAATAAACAAAATCTTAAAAAAAAAAGGGGGGAGTACCATCAAAAATAAGAAGCCAGAATTAAAAATTGGCTTGAATAGCAATATATATCATTGGCACCTAAGTAACTTATTCCTGATTACAATCACTGAATTTGTCAATTATCAAGATAGTGTCTGAGGGAAAGGAAAATAGTTAATGCTATTTCAAAAGATGTTTAAATCTATAGGTTAACGTGACTTTTGTGCAAAAGGAACTGAGTATTTTCAAATCATTAATTTACAAAAAGAGCCTGGGACAAATGAATTTTGTATAAAATCTGATAACACATGATATTGAAATTTTCTGCATTGTCTTCCTAAATATTGTAAATATGTTAATAGTTGATATTGACATGATATTTTTCAAAGAAGCTTACAAACACTGGAATTCTTTCTGCTCCCAGCCATCAAATGCAAAAAGTTCCCAAAGACCACATATGGGAAGTATCCAGGGACTGAGAAGCTAATCATCTTTATTAACATGACGGTTTTTTTTAAAGATTTTATTTATTTATTTGAGAGAGACAAAGAGAGCACAAGCAGGGCAGAGGGAGAGGGAGAAGCAGACTCCCCATTGAGCAGGGAGCCTGATGAGGGGCTCGATCCCAGAGTCCTGGGATCATGACCTGAGCTACCCAGGCACACCTTAACAGGACATTTGGCATCCAAATGCCAATATTAATGTGGTCTAAACCATGTCATGAACTATCCTTTTCCTGGACTGCATGACATATTAGGTCCACAAAGCAAATAATTAGGCTTCCTTTGTATTCTTTTAAAAGATTAATATGTTAATATATCATTTGCCTACTGACAACAAATAATAACAATGAGGCAAGAAATGTTTTTTTATTCAATATCTATATGTTTGGTCTTGTCTAGGACTCTTACTCAAATATTCTTCAGGTAGTGTCTCTAGTCCCTGTGTCAGCCCCTGGGAGACAAAACAGCTTGCAAAGAAAGGGAAAAGGAATCCTCCTGGATAGTCTCCCTAGTGGAAGCACCCTCAATTTCCATACCCCAAGCTCTGTGGAAACAAAAAGAATCAAAAGAACCCCTACAAACTATGTTTAATCTTCTTACCAAATCGGACCCTTAAAAAACAAAACAAAACAAAAGCCCACCAGTTCATACCAGCACTCCCCATTTCTAGGAAAGGTATGAATAAACAGGACACTAGAAATTGTAATATATTCCAGGAGAATATAATACCTGAACAAGACCCTGAGTGATGTCTGGAAAAGGTACCATATTTCCCTACTGCATTCTCTTCTCTTACTTTTCAAGTTATAAGAAAGTTCCCAGAACCTGGTTTACTTAGAAAGAATCAACTGTGCTCCAGACAAAGGCAAATTCTTCCCCTGGGTAAACAGAAACTACTCACTGCCTACACTGCACCTGCATTGACAATTCTATCCACATATATTGGATCATTTCCATTAAAAAAAAAAAAAAAAACAGATTCCTACAAATTTCATAATATTCTCTTTTGATGCCACTTTCTCCTCCACCTATTTCTTTTTCAACTTAAAAATTTCTTGAAAAAAATTATCTCTACTCAATTTTTTCTCATCCAATACTTTGTGAACCATTCCAAATAGACTTTTACTCCTTCAGTATTCTCCCAGCATGGATGCTAAGCATATTAGTTACTTTGCATACTAATCATTTCCAAGTTTTCCTTGTATTTACCCAGTTTTTTTTTTCTTTTCTTCAGAAAAATACTTTTTTCATGTAGATTTCAGAACAGTACACCCTCCAGGTTTTCTCCTATCTCATTGGACACTCCTCCTTGGTCTCCTTTAAAGTTTCCTCCTTAATTGTTTCTTAATATTGAAATGTCCCAGATTCACTTATTAGAAGACTTATCTTTTCTATCTTAATTTAGTGCCTCTCTGATCTTGTCTAATTTGTAGCTTTTTATATACCATTTGTACACAGAAAATTCCAAATATTTATTTCCAGCCAGAACTCTCATAAGTTCCCAAATCATATGTCTAACCGCCTGCTTTATGTCTCCTATTAGCGGTTTTGACATATCAAACTTATGTCCAAAAGATCTTGTATTATACAGAACACCTGATCTCTCTACAATCTTTCTGATCACAGTAAATGACAAATCCACTTTCCCAGTTACACAGATTATAGAAACTTGGAATCATCTTTGAGTATTCCCATACATTTTATCTCACATCTTTGAGTATTCCCATTCCATTTTATCTTACATTCAGGTGTGAGCAAAACCTTTCTCTACTTTCAAAATATGTCTAAAACCCACTAAGTTCTTACACATCCACTGACTGACACCCTAGTAAAAGCCATCATCATCACTCTTTTGGGTGATTACAATAGACAGTCTCCCTGCTTTTACATGTGTTCCGTTTTATCTATTCCTAACCCAAAAGCTAAAAGCTATTTAAACATTGTTAAAATAGAGGTCAGATCATGCTAATCGCTACTCAGAATCCTCCACTCTATTCCCATCTCATTCATAGTAAAAACCAAAAGCTTTAAAATGATCTACAATACATGATACATTACTTAATAGTCATTCCTTATGCACTGCAGATATGCGCTTCCCTCAGGCCTGTATTCCTACTCTCTCATTAGCCTGAGGGATCCCTCTTTAAATATCTACACTGCTCATTTATGCACCTCTTTCAGGTTTTTATTCAAATGCCACATTCTCAACAAAAATATATCTTCTTAGAACCATGTATCACAGATTTTATTAACATATTTTTAAATAACTTTCTCTAACAAAACATAAACTTCAGGAAGGAAATTATTATTATTATTATTTTAAAATTTTCTTTTATAATATATAGCATATTTTCTGGCATCTAACAGACCTTCAGTCTGTTTTGCTGAATGAATGAATGAATGCATTTCTGGCACTTTATACTTCCCCTTACTTCAAGGTAGGAAAGAAATGGTATAGTTCTATCTGAGTACAAAGGCCTAAAGGAAGAAGATTTGACGGTATAACTTCTGGTCCAAAGGCAAGAGAATACCAATGTCTCAGCTCAAAGACAGAGAGAGTGGATTCTCTCTTATTCTGATTTTTGTTCTACTCAAGATTTGAATTGACTGGATGAGGCCCACCCACGTTGTGGAGGACAATCTGATTTATATAATTCACCAATTCAAATGTTAGTCTTCTCCAGAAACACCCTCACAAGCACACCCAGAATAATGTTTAATTAAGTGTCTGCTACTCCATAGCCCAGTCAAGCTGATATGTAAAATTAACCATCATGGACATTAAAGTAAAATGTTATATCAGTGTTATGATTAATTTATAATTGAATAGCTCATCAAAACCCTTTATCATTTTCCTAACTCTTCAAAGGTAATTGTGATATTCTTCAATGTATTAGAAAAGCATTTCCTAAAGCTTTATTCATGCTTTATTTTCTACTTCGTGAAAGTTCATGTGCCATATGAATGACATTTTATAGAGTGTCAACAACAGCAGAAAAAAAAAAATTATACACATAAATTCTCCTGTTATTCTCATCAATAAGAAAAAAGTGAAATGGTAATTGTGCTTTCTTAATAGAAAAAAAGCTTAGAAAGTAATCCCTGACATTTAAAAGCAGCTGAAAATGAGGAGTTTATTGCTTACAATATGCTTCTAATATTGTAGCATTGTACCTCAAAACCATAAGGAAATATATTTATTTAAACATGCATTTAATTATTTCCTATACTTTATTTTGAAAATAATTTAAATTGAAAAATAGGAAAAGAATTTTACACCATATTAAAAATAAAATAAAGAGGGAGCCTGGGTGGCTCAGTCGTAGGGCGTCTGCCTTCGGCTCAGGTCATGATCCTGGAGTCCTGGGATCGAGTCCCACATCGGGCTCCCTGCTCGGCGGGGGGCCTGCTTCTCCCTCTCCCACTCCCCCTGCTTGTGTTCCTGCTCTCGCTGTCTCTCTCTGTGTCAAATAAATAAATAAAATCTTTAAAAATAAATAAATAAATAAAAAATAAAATAAAGAATAGCATATTTTTTTCCAAGTAGAGTTTTATTAAAATAAGCAGTAATTGTTCCAGAATTATTTCCATTGGGTAACTCAAATTATCACGAATGTTAGGGTATTAAATTTATTGATGAGTAAAAAATATATCTTTTTCACTTTATAACACTTTGATCTGGGGTTTTATTTACTCAATTCAAAGTATGTTTTTAAATCAAAATATTACAAATATAATCAACAAAGCAAAGTCAGCTACTTTCAAGATTATAGAAATAGCATACCTTATCTTTTGCCCTGAAGGAAAAATAGAAAAGGAGTCTTAGGTGATATTTAGTCATCTTTGTCATGATCCACATTCAAACCATTCAGAAGTCCTCTTGAATTCATTTTCAAAACATATATCAAATATGTTATTTTCCATTTCTAATATTTACTCCATGCCAAAATCTTCACTGGCCTCCATTGTCATAATAGGTTTCTAACTGTCCTCCTTTGTAACACTTTTTCCCTAGAGCACTTAACTAATAAGAAAAATCAAACTGGGGCACCTGGGTGGCTCAGTCGTTGGGCGTCTGCCTTCAGCTGGGGTCGTGATCCCAGGGTCCTGGAATCGAGCCCCACATCGGGCTCCCTGCTCGGCGGGAAGCCTGCTTCTCCCTCTCCCACTCCCCCTGCTTGTGTCCCCTCTCCGCTGTGTCTCTGTCAAATAAATAAATAAAATCTTAAAAAAAAAAAGAAAGAAAGGAAAATCAAACTACCCCAAAACCTAGTGGCTTAAAGCAAGAATGTTTTTCTGACTATTCATGAATCTACAGCTATATGCTTCTGATGAACTTGACTGGGTTTGGCAAAGAAGTTCTGGGCTTGGCTTAGGCACACTCACATGTCTGGCAGTCAACTGGCCATTGACTGATATAAAATAACCTCAGCTTAGACTATTGGCTCCACTTCATGCATCTCTTCATCCAGCAGACCAGCCTGAGCATCTTTTCATGATGATCTAATAGGACTAAATGAAAGAACAGAAGTGTGCCATGCCTCATGAGTCTCAGGCTCAGGTCATTGAGTACTGTTACTCCTGCCACATTCTATTGGCCAAAAGTTGCAAGGCCAAGGCAGATTAATGGGATGGAGAAATAAAAATGATGAGAGTTGTTGCAAAGACACATTGCAAGGATTGTGAACATGATACAAGGGTTTGGGGAAGTGGGTAGGAAGAGTGGAGAATTGTAGTCACATTTACAGCCAATTTACCATAAACTCTAAAATCTGTTTTAAAAACAGCATCCAGGGGCACCTGGGTGGCTCAGTCAACTAAGCGTCCAACTCTTGATTTTGGATAAAGACATGATCTCAGAGTCATGAAATCAACCCTGGTGTGGGACTCTTCGCTGCATCTAGAGCCTGCTTAAGATTCTCTCTCTCCCTCTCCCTCTGTCCCTCCCACCTCTCTCTCTCTCTCTCTCTCAAAAATAAATAAATAAATAAATAAATAAATAAATAAATAAATAAATAATTTAAAAACTGCATGTATGGGTGGATAAAATAGTAATGAACTGGATAAAAGCTTATATGTATTTTTTATGTATTCTTTGCAATATTCTTGCTATTATAATTTTTCTATAAATTTTATTTTTTCCAAATAAAAGTTCTTATATTACATACTATAGTAACAAATCTAGGCAAAATCTCTACCACTGTAAATTTGGTGTCCTTCCCCACGAACCTTTCCTGTATCATATTAAAATTTTGTTTCTGGCATGCCTTTTGCAGACTATTCACACATATTAGGACCTAATTAAAGAGCTATTGTTTGAGTAGGACTTACTCTTTGGATTTTTTTGTATGTGTGTGGTGAAGGGTATCAGTGAAGACTGGGATTGGGAAACTGAGTTGTTTCTTTTTTTTTTCAATTGCTACTGCAGGGATAATTTATAGGGAGATACTATAAGATACAAGAACTTGGTGTACAGGGGCCTCCTTCCATGCATCCAAGGTTAGCAAGTGCTCCTGTCTCATCTCATTGGAATACACTAGGTTGCTTCTTTCTTTGCTACCACAAAGACCACTTCACGGTTTTTCCTAGATTTTCCCTGGTCTTCCTTATGATATTTTTGTATCCCAGTGGGGGGGTGCATTTCTACAGTAATACCACAGTATTATATGTCTGGCCAGACTGAAACCATAGCCTTAAGCTACTTGTAGATCCAGTTAGATATCATTGAGGTAAAAGTGATGTAAATACATTCTACAAAAGTTTAATAAACTCTAAGCCTTGCACTGATTTTCTTTAATAATAGAATGCCAATATCATTATGTAAGGGCAAATACTTGAGGAAGTGCTCATTAACATTTTTGAGTGTTCTTGGTCATTTCTTATTCAAAAAGTATATACTTTTTGGCCCCAGAAATGTATTAGCAATATCATTCTATAAGATATGCCCATGAATCAAAATAATCTGTACATGCTTAATTTTTCTTTAATATTCCTGGTAAAGTAGAGGGTAGCTGTAGAGCACTCAGACATTGAAATCTTATTTGTTATTTATCATCAGGCTCTTATTTAGACCTAGATCTAGACTTTGGCCTGTTTTTATTTCCCTGACCACTTACTTCAATATAGTTGGTTTCTATAATATAGTTATCTGTCACTGGCTATCTTCTTTCTTCTCCTCCAGGTTTATGTTTGTCAGAGAATTGCTTAACCTGTATTATATTATTATTAGTTCTTTTCATCATAAGGTTTCTACTACTTACCCACTATACCGTAAAAATACCTTAGCAGAAGGAACAGTTGGAAAACACAGCTGGGAAACAGGAAGCCATGTATCCCTGGCCAAGTTTTTTCTATAGGTGATTAGAGCTAACAGCATGACATAAATGTCCTCTCTATAAGACAATGAAACAGAAACATTTTTTTTTTTTTGATCCTCAACTGAAGGAACTAGAGCAGAAAAGATTAAGTGGCTAGTTTTCATGCCAAATCAAGATAATCTATAGCTGAGTCAATAATAGAATTGCTGGTATGTAGCGTATGTGCCCAAGGCATCCTCTGACCCATAAGAAAAGTTTCAGTTCAGTCTATGACTCTTGCAATAAGGCTAGGCATATGGTTTGTTGAAATTATACAATTGAACTCTTTAGAATAGGAAATGACCTTATAAATCAGCCATTCTAATATGTCTGAGATGCATAGATTTAATATATTTACCCTAGATACTCAATCATTGAACATTGACTATATAGAGCTTAGATCAAATAAGCAAGCAACTGTTTGAGTCTTAATGTAGTGTTTGTTTCAATTTTTCTAATGTTTAGGTGTATAAAATGTATAGTTAATATTAACATGTAACTATAGATAGTTTTCTTCTATAATCTTGCAGCCTTAGTAAGAAATCTTTTATCTTTAAGAAAAAGGCATAATTAATAGGCTACTCATATAGAAAAAAAAAGAAAAAGGTATATGTTTTAATCATTTTGCTTTATTCTTATAATCTTGGTGCTTTGTACTTTGGATATAGTTGATATATGCTTGGAGTATTAAATTGAATTAACTATTTCAATACTATAAATCAGTGGCTTTAGTTTTAGTTTTTCAAATGGTAAATATTTCTAATTGTTGAAATGCACAATTACAATTATAAAAGCATTGAAAAGCTAACCAGTCTCTGGGAAAGGGAACATATGTTCTTCAATTTTAACTATAATTTCAAGACACAATGTAATATTTAATCCTTAAGCCAGTAGCTATTGAGAACTCACTATATTCAAAATACTATTTGTTTCTATGACACTGTGAAATTTTCCAAAGATTATTAGAAGGTAAGCGACATGGAAAGGTGTTTTGTAAGGTCCATTCAAAGGTCAATACCACTTTTAAAAAGTGAATTCTTTTCAACTATTTGAATATGAGCTAACAATTTTTAATACTACCAAACATACCTAAGATGCCAATGGATAACAGAAAAAGTAGGTCAGAATAGTGAGCGTTCTGGATCCATAGTTTCAAAATGGTGTTTTCTTTAGGGTGAGTTGGAGAATTTGGACTGATGTAATCATATTCCATTCTTTTATCGGCTGGAAAGTGACTGGAGGACTCTAAATACAGAGTCATAGCAGGTGGCCATGTTAGTCATAAGATTGGTCTAGGTTGAGATTATGAACATTGCCAGTGTTCATCAATACCTGGTGTGCTTTTCCTTCCTTACAGGAAACACAGGAGGCTGTTTCCCAGGTCTCTTGTACTTAGATAGAGCCTAGTTCTTCCTAAAGAACTTTAAACAGAAATGACATGCTTGACTCCTGGGCTGAATGATACTTTTCTTTCTCTTTCCATACTAATATGAGTTGGAAGCCACATCTTGAAATGATGGTGCTCTACAATGGACATGGACTAGATCCATGAGTCTGTAAAGGACCACCAGACTGCAGGAGACATTTCCAGATCAACAAATAATCCTTTGCTATGCTATATCAGTGGGATTTCTTGATTTCATTATCACTCCAGGATAATAGCTTATCTTGAAAAATATAGATATTTAAATATAGTAGATGGCATTTAAGTAAGAAGGAGTAGGGTATCAACTAGGGAAAATATTTGAAAGCTGGGAAGTAAGACCTTGGTCCTATGAAGACACATAAAATAAAAAGGCAGATAGATCTAAAGTCTTTAAAAATGGTCAAGGCATGATGCTTGAACATGACAGACAGATGTTTGGTTTTTCAGAAGTGATCAGAAAGGAAAATAAGAAGTCTTATATGGCAAAACAATGTTGCTTATTCCATAGGTATCCTGTTGATTTGATTGAAAAATATGCTATTGTCCATACTAGGTCTGCTCTCTAGAGTACTTTTTAAAATTTCTTAAAATAAGAATCTCTAGGTTTTTTGGAAACATGCACTATAGATATGTTTATTTGTTTTAAAGTACTTCATTGTCTTAAAATGAGAATATAAATAATTCCCCAATCAGAGAGTTGTTTTAATATTAAGCAAATTATAATATGTATTGCTCGTTGGGTTCTTCTAGTGGCAGACTTTGGGATAAAATTTAGCTAGCATGATGTTTTAAGTACTCTTAAGATCAACACCTGTGCAAGGAAAGGGGAGGAAGTAAAAATGCACCAAAGGGAGTAGTTCAGCTGCAATGCAGGCCGGCAACAACCTCAACTGATAAGTTGAGGGAACTTTGGAACAAGAATAGACTTTCAAAGTTTTCTCTAGGTGAGCTGACATGTCCAGGTCTTTATACTCCATAACAATCTGTCATTGAATGTGGCCTGTCAGGGAAGGGAAAAATAGCAGCTGGGACCATACTTTCTTCATTGATCACCACAACACATAAAGTACTTGAAACAGACCTAAGCATATTGTAAATGCTTTTTAATTTTTTATAGTGGAACAACAAAATTTATATTTCCCATAGTAATACATTAATTACCTTTGAGAACATACATTAAAACTAAATAAGAATGCTATAAAAATAAATTAGTTACTATTTTTTCAAATATTGTCTATTAGTGATTCAAAAATCCTTTCTCACTATAAATTAGAGACTATAGTGGAAAAGGAAGAGGTTATAGTTGGTTTCTTTTATCTTTGAAATTCCATACTGTCCTGAACTCAGGAGTTCCTTTTAGAGCCCCTCTTGTGTTGGGACAAGGAGAAAGCTATTTTAGAAGAAAAGAGGGGAAAATATATGCACAGCTTATTTACTTTAAATCTGGCTTCAGGAATTCTAAAGCTGTTTCTGTCACCTGGGCATTGGGGGTTAATGTAGAGCATGAAATCAACCATAATACCTGGCTTGTTAAAATGTTAACACGGAGGGGCGCCTGGGTGGCTCAGTTGGTTAAGCGACTGCCTTCGGCTCAGGTCATGATCCTGGAGTTCCGGGATCGAGTCCCGCATAGGGCTCCCTGCTCGGCGGGGAGCCTGCTTCTCCCTCTGACCCTCCTCCCTCTCATGCTCTCTGTCTCTCATTCTCTCTCTCTCAAATAAATAAATAAATCTTTAAAAAAAAAAAATGTTAACACGGAGGCCGCTGAGGGCAGGGAAGTTTTCAGAGAAAGCCATAGGGCTTTGGAATGCCAAGGTCCATGTCACCACTCTGCGGGTAGGAATGCCACAGGGAGTTGCCTTCCTGAAGCTTTCTTAGCCCAAACAGCACCCTGTGATCTAAGAGCTATATGCACAATCCCCTAGGCTATGTTTAGCAGAACTCGTAGAACACGCAGATAAGCATATGTATCTTTCCCGTAAACAGATCCTCCTAGTTTCAGTAAGACCCGTTGTCACAAATCACGTGCTTGAGAAACAGTGATAAGGATTTGTGATTATCCTGAAGGACAGATAAAAGTGGGAGCAAAGAAGAGGAAAGGGTCTTCATCTCTGAGCATTGACCCCCTTACCTTCTCCTCACTTTCACAGCAAAGTTTGGAGTCATCTTTCATCCATTGGTACAGGGATTGCTGGCCATTTCTGGCACCTGGGAAGCTCTTTGGTGACCTTGGTTAATTCAAATCCTTGTGCTCACCCAGTGGCAAATATTCACAGCAGGATATGTCTTATCTAAATGGCCATTCCTCTTAGCAGTGCATCCTCTACCCCTGTTCTCTAGCAGTTTATTCCAGAGACTACAGATTTACTTGGGCATTGAAGAAACTCTAGCAACCTTATGCTGAAAACCATGGAAGGACAGGTATAAATCTATCTCTCTTTCTCTCCCTCTCTCTTACTTTTGCCGTGTCAGCTCCAGACAGCCACTTACTTTTGGAAACTGTCAGTTGAAAATTTCAGAGATTATGTCCTCTAAAGTCAGTGGTCACATGACACCCTCTTCACTGTGCTTACAGTTGTGGGGAGGAAACTCCACCTTCCTCACAGAGCCATTATATGACAAGGATCTTAAAATATCTTTTTTATTGATTTCTCACCTACTCTATATCAAATTTGATAATGATTTAAGGATGGTAAAATCACTTTGGAGATACCGATCAACTAAACAGTTTATCAATTTAGTTACTCATATTAAAACTGGAGATAGAAAGCACATGCTTTTTTCAACTATGTGTTTTCAGTTGAAACACCAAACCCGGAAGAATCCCATTTAACATTCGGGAATTTTGTTTTGTTTTGTTTTGTTTCGTAGGCCACATTTGAAGGACTGGTAGCTTAAAATACTTGGCTTCTCATTGCAATACGGAAAACACATAATGGTTGGGACAATCTGACATCCTTAAGTCTTGGGTAAGTCAAATGTACTACATTACTGAGCACCTAATTACATTTAAAAAAAAGTATATAGAATCTGATGTAGTAATTCCATTTTTATGAATTTAATCCTATAGAAATACTCAAACATGTCTACATGAGATTTTCAAAACAGTATTTTTTTTTCCTCGTAAAAAGGTAGACAGCTTAATGCTTTCTCAGAATGGGAACTTTATTTAATACATTTTAAATGGAATATTATTTTGTATACAAAATAAATTAGATATCTATGATATTCAGAAATTATTGTTAGTGGTGACACAAGATTAACAAATACAAGGTATAATAGAATATTTCATTTATTTGTAAGTATATATATGCATATGTATAGTACATGTATACATTGTATATATATTTGCCTGTAAATGAAAATTTTCTGAAAAAAATCCACAAGGAATTGTTATATAGTGGATAAACCTTAGCAGATAACTTGTATTTGCAATCAGAGAGGAAGACAATTTTCATGTTATATATATCAGAAGTAGTTTAATATAAATTAGTTAATACATATACTATAGTGAATTACTAATCTGCTCAATAGTTTATAAGGTTATTTATGTCAAAACATGTAATAAATATGATTTTAAAACTTAAACAAATGCAGATTAAATGAACATAAAAAACTGAAAGATATAATCAAGAAGTATTAAGGACTGAGACTGATAGTTAGCAAAGAACTTTCTTAGACCTGATTTTAAAGCATAATTGGATAAAATTTATGGTAAAACATAAACCATAACATTTAAAAAAATTAAGCCTACATTAACTTTGAGTGAAACAATTAGATAATTATGGAAACAGGTAATTGGAGAAAATTACCTGCTTTTCCTGGCATTCGAAGAAGAAACAAATTTTGATTCCCTAATTTTGATATTCAAATGCAAGAATAAAAAATCTTTGTTGATTGCACCTGGGTGGGTCAGTCAGTTAAGCATCCCACTCTTGATTTTTCCTCAGGTTATGATCTTGGGGTCATGAGATCGAGCCTCATGTCAGGCTCCCTGCTGGGCATGGAGCCTGCTTAAGTTTCTCTCTCTCCCTCTCCATCTGCCTATCCCCACCACCCCTTCTCTTTCTCTCTCTCTCTCAAAAAAAAAAAAAAAAACACTTTGTGGAAAACTGGTCAGAAAAACATAGGCAAATGCTTAATGGACAGATGGACTGAGTAGACATTTTTTCTAAAGAAGACAAACAAATGGCCAGCATGTACATGAACAGGTGTTCAAATCACTAATCATCAGGGAAATGCAAGTCAAAACCACAGTGAGATACCACTTCACACCTGCTGGAATGGCTATCATCAAAAAACAAAAGATAAGGATGTGGAGAAAAGGGAACCCTTATACACTGTTAGTGGAAATGTAAATTAATAACCCGCTATGGGACACATTATAGAGGTTCCTCAAGAAATTAAATTAGAACCAATCCTACTTCGGTATATATCCAAAGGAAATAAAATACCTAATTCAAAGAGATACCTACAGTCCTGTGCTCGTTGTAGCATTATTCACAATAGCCAAGCTATGGAAACAACCTAAGGGTCCATCAGTGGAGGATTGGATGAAGAAAATGTAGTATACATATACAATGAAATATCATTCAACCATGAGAAAAACCATTCCCAAATTTGCAAATCCAGCCATTTGTGACAACATGAATGCAACTTGAGGGCATTATGCTAAGCAAAATAAGACAAATACTTTATGATATCCATTATTATATGTGGAATCTTTAAAAAACTGAATAATGCTAACACTATGATGGTAATCATAGTATGATAGACATACTGTCATAGTAATAGTATCTATTCCCATAAATACCTATGGTAATCATAGTGTAATATATAAGTGGATTAAATTAATGTATTATATAAATTAAACTTACACAATGCTATATTTCAATTATGTCTCAAAACAAGGGAAAAGAAGAAAGGAAGAGATTTGTTTTCTTTTTCTTTATCTACCTTTTCCTCTCTTGTTTGTCTTTGGCATAAATTTGTCTACATTTTAAAGAATAGTAAACCTTGGGCGCCTGGGTGGCTCAGTTGGTTGAGCGACTGCCTTCGGCTCAGGTCATGATCCTGGAGTCCCGGGATCGAGTCCCGCATCGGGCTCCCTGCTCGGCAGGGAGTCTGCTTCTCCCTCTGACCCTCCTCCCTCTCATGCTCTCTGTATCTCATTCTCTCTGTCTCAAATAAATAAATAAAATCTTTAAAAAAAAAAAAAAAAAAAAAAGAATAGTAAACCTTATTTTTTACCTAGGCTATAGCAATGTGGAAAAGCAGTAGAACCGGATACAAAATGAAGATTTAAAAAATATATTATTTATGATGGGTGCATTTTAGAATGCCATTGAATTGAAATTATAATTTAGGGGCGCCTGGGTGGCTCAGTCATTAAGCGTCTGCCTTCGGCTCAGGTCATGATCCCAGGGTCCTGGGATCAAGCCCCACATTGGGCTCCTTGCTCTGCGGGAGGCCTGCTTCTCCCTCTCCCACTCCCCCTGCGTGTGTGCCCTCTCTCGCTGTGTCTCTCTCTGTCATATAAATAAATAAAATCTTTAAAAAAAAAAGAAATTATAATTTAATTGTTTCCTTGGGGCAATAAAAGTATCATGAGATGTCAATGAGTTTTCCTTGATCTCTTCAAGAATAGACCATGTGAACAACTATTCAGTATAACCAAGTACACTACCAAGAGTAAGAATAAATTTTATTAAGATACATAAAATAAAAATGAAAAGAAAGAACAAAATATTCAAATCTGTTAAACCTAAAATAAATTTCATAGAAAAATACCTGGATGTAAATAGATATCAAGATAGGATAGGTGAATATGGGATCTAATAATAAAATTAGTTAAGTTCTCTATTTTTAAAAACTTAACATATTATTTATTTGTAATTACAAATTAAATTACCATGTATGCCACATGCAATTTTATCTTACATTAAATATGTCTAAACATGACTGTCCTACTTCCCATGTGTACCTAGGTGTGACCTAGATAGAGAGATTTACCAATTTTATGGTTGGAAAACTCAATAATTTAAGATACTAGTTTTTTTCAAAACCACCTTTAGATTTAAAACAACCAAAATACCAGCTAGGTTGTAGAAATTGAAAACATGACTCTAAAAACCATTTAAATGCAAAGTCACTAGAGTTACCAAAACCATTTTGAAAAGGAAGTAGGAGGAATTACTCTTCCTTCCTTTAGGAATTACTACATGACTGCAGTATTCAAGATACTGTCTTACTGTCATCAACTTAGACAGATCACCCAATAGATCAGGTGAGTGAGTCCAGAAATAGACCAACTTGCTTATTTTCAACAAAGTTGCAAAGGCAATTCAGTGAAGAGAGTATATAATCTTAAGATATGACACTGGAACAACATTGAATTTTGCTCCATACCTTGTATTATATACAAAATTAACTGATGATGGATCATGGTCCTAAATATAAAACTTAAAACTATATACCTGTAAAAGTAAACCTAAAAAAAAAATATTTGTAATCTTAGATTGGCAAAAGATTTTTTTTAGTTACAATACCAGAAGCCCATCCCATAAAAGTAAATAGAATTTACACATTGGACATGGTCAGAATTGAGAGTGTCTGCTTTTTGAAAAAGACTGTTAAGAGAATGAAATAGCAATACAAGACTAGGAAAGATATTTGCAATTCCTAAATCTGATAATGCAGTTATACTCAGATGCTCATAAGGAGCTCTCAATACTTAATAATAAGGGCAGAAGATATACATAGACACATAGCAAAGAAGATGTACGGGGCAATTAAGCATTTAGAAAGATGCTCAACATCATTAAACATTAGAGACATGAAAATTAACATCAAAATGAAAGGCCATCACTATTAGAATTTCCTAGAAATAAAGACACCACCTGTAGTCTTTTTGTACTGTTTCAACTCCTCACAGCAAGGTGGCTTCAGGAAATTAGACTTCTTAAATTGTAGCTCAGCACTCTAAGTGAACGTGTTCCGGTAAAACACGAAAAGGGGGCACCTGGGTGGCTCAGTTGGTTAAGCGACTGCCTTCGGCTCAGGTCATGATCCTGGAGTCCCGGGATCGAGTCCCACATCGGGCTCCCTGCTCGGCAGGGAGTCTGCCTCTCCCTCTGACCCTCATCCCTCTCATGCTCTCTGTCTCTCATTCTCTCTCTCTCTCAAATAAATAAATAAAATCTTTAAAAAAAAAAACACGAAAAGGCTAGATCATCTTTGATTTGGAAGTCACACAGTGTCATCACCACCAGTCTACCAAAGTAGTTACAAGCCCAAACAGATCCAGGGGAAATTTTTAGATTCACCTATTGATGAGAGCCTAGTCAGGGAACACTGTAGATGAGCCCATGGGGCCAGAGACATTGCTGTATCAGTCTTTGGAAAATATACTATCTACCACAGTGGGGACCACATATTTATAGAGTATCTAAGAATTTCCCCACAACTTAGTTATTATTGTAAAGGAAAAACAACAACAACAAAAAATGCCTTTAAACTATCAAGATTAAGAGAGATGCCTACCAGTGAGAAGTAATTAAAATGCCAACCTCACCTATATATATGTACATCACAGTTCACCTGCAAAAGAGCGTTCCTCCTAATCATGTAAATAAGGGAATTCAGAAGGCATTATCCCAGGATTGTGATATTACTAAGGAATGAAATCTTCCGTTCTCTGATATATATATCTGGTATGCAAAGCTTGTCCTTGTAGAAGATGTGCATCATTTTAAGGAGGTTATCTTAAAATGCCCAAAGCTGACTCCCTACAATTCCCATTCTCTCATTCCCTAGTATCATACTATATTCTCTTTATGGTGCATATATATAAGGTATAAAGCAATATATTACTGCCTCTTCCCTTGAACTCATAATGTTATCTCTTTATTTGAGAGAAGCATCCATTTTCTTCCCTCTTGTCACAAGTGCATATTGTTACTTTCATTCTTTAGATAATTGCCTCTTTCCTTTTTATTACCCTGTTTTTGGCTGACTTCCACATCACAGCCACAATAAGATAACATAAACAACTCCTAAGTAAGAGCAGCAGTCTTAAGGCTGCTGACCAGAAAATTCTACATCTTTTTTTTTTTTTTTAAAGATTTTATTTATTTATTTGACAGAGAGAGAGATAGCGAGAGAGGGAATACAAGCAGGGGGAGCGGGAGAGGGAGAAGCAGGCTTCCTGCTGAGCAAAGAGCCTGATGCGGGGCTCGATCCCAGGACCCTGGGATCATGGCCTGAGCCAAAGGCAGACGCTTAACGACTGAGCCACCCAGGCGCCCCGAAAATTCTACATCTTGATAGGAGTTACAGATGCAGCAATGCCTTTAGGATCTCTCTCAAGAAAGCAAAAGTAGCAAACGTCCCTGGTTATTTGGTACCTTTTTTAGACCCTAAGTTATACTTGTCTTTATGTTAGGATTCAGAAAGGGACCCTGCTCTATCTCTGAATGCTAATCAAAGGATTAATTCCTTCATAGGGCTATGGAATTTAAGAGCTTGGTTTCTAGTCAATCTGGCATTAAATGAGGTGTGTTTTGTTTTTGTTTTTGTTTTTGTAACTTTGCCTTTTGTATAAATAGGGTAACCAAAACTATTTAAATTTAAAGATTCAACTTATAAATTCAGATCAAAACAGAATACAAACATCAAAAGTTGAAGATAATGTATTATACAAAAATAAAAATTATATATGGCTAAAATGCAAAATTAGTTCTTTTATACTTCAGGAGTGGTAGTAAAAAGAGGTAAATAAATAAGAAATATGACACTTTTTCCCACCAAATCTGAGGAAAATAAAAAAATAATAATCTTCTGTAGTCTAGGATTTTTGCAAATTGATCTCTTTGTCACTATTATAGAACATATTCTCTGAGAAAAAATAGACTGGACTAATCAATGAGCCCACATCTTTTATCAGACATTTCTACCAACTCAGTCCACATCATTCATGGCTGAAGAGTATCAGAGCACTCTTTCTTACTACCCACTCTCATGCCCATCTCTAGTATTTTTAATATGTCTCTCATAATACTGTTTCCTAAAGGGACACCTTGAATGTCACTGATCTTCCATGTCCCCGGGAAGCAAGGAAAATGTCAGGTTGGATCTGGCAACATTGTTGTTGTTAGAAAACATGGATGTTATAAAAAATAGAGATGTAGTACAAAAGAGATAGTTTAAGTGACTCTCACTATCCAATATTTGGAAATGGCAGTAGCTGTAATGATGATATAAGCAGTAATAACAATAATAATATTACTGTACCTAGTTAAGTCTGTGAAAGATTGATTCCCTACTGATGTTCAAATAATAAAATGCATAAAAAGGAAACTGTATAACTGAAGAAACATAACTAGAATAAGATGTGTTTATATATATTTAATTTTTAAAAAGAGGAGGACAAAATATATAAATGTTTGTTTTCTCTTTTTAACAGAATTTTGGCTTGCAAAATATGAACATGTCCATCACACATATAACAGGGTCAACATCATGGGCCTGTGACTTGTACAGATGCACAGAACCCAGTATTTATCATGCCCTTAATGCCCTGATACCACCATCTTGAAATTCTTAATAATTTTATTTTTGAAATTGTGTTTTGCAAGCAAAATCTGACATGACCATTGAGCTTGCATGTGAGCAGAGGAGATACACACAATATGCATTTCCCAGTTCTCTGATGCCTCCTTTGTATATCCAGTAAACACCAGATTCTGATGAATCTGAAATGCAGGGTAGTTCAGTGAGAAGGCGAATTTGAGGTATATGGTAGCTCACCTTGTGTTCACTTTGAATCTTGCTGAACCATCATGCTTTGGAGGCCATGAGGATTCTACGCTCATTTCGTCAATAGCTATGACTGAATAAGCCAGGTCACTGATGGTCCTAAGAGGCTGCACGTTCCATATGAACTTTTCTCTATTGACCAACTACTTATGCTGAATACCATGACATAGAAATAAGGGGAAAAATGGAATAACCCATAGTTTTGTTTCGTTTTCGTTTCAGTTCATTCGTACCCATCAGTAAGCCAAAGAGACTTTTGGTAGTATGTACTATACAGAGGTAAAATAGCAATAGTTGAGCTAGATTTCTGCTTTCATTTTTTTTTTTTCCTGTTAAGAATGAAATGCATTTTGACGCCTGGGTGGCTCAGTCAGTTAAGCGTCCGCCTTCGGCTCAGACCATGATCTCTGGGTTCTAGGATCGAGCCCCACGTCAGGCTTCCTGCTCAGCGGGGAGAGCTGCTTCTCTCTCTCTTTGTCTCTCCCTCTGCCCCTCCCCACTGCTCATTCTCTCTCTCTCTCAAATAAATACATAAAATATTAAAAAAATTAAAAAGAATGAAATGCATATACATATAAGAGCCCCAAAATATGAAGTGTGCAATTTTGGTGATTGTGCATACTAGTTAAGTGCTCATGTGTCTGCATTTAAAACTGGTATTACACAATATAAGTATGATGATAAATGTCATGCTAACAGTTTAAATTATTAATTTTTCATCATGTAGAACATTAAAGAACACAATGAAAGAAAAAAAGGAAAGAAAGAAAGAAAAAGAAAGAAAGAAAGAAGAAAGAAAGAAAGAAAGAAAAGAAAGAAAGAAAGAAAACACAATGGTAAGTATATTGACAAAGATACAGAAGAAAAAGAAAAGCTGTATCATTTTGTACATTTAAAGGCACGCTTTTCCTGTTTTTTTTTTTTTCTTTTCCTGCTTTTTTGAACAAGGGGTTGAACGTTTTCATTTTGCACTAGGTCCCACAAATTATGCAGGTGGCACTGAATGCAGTAAAATGTAAAGATTAAAATATATTGTGATTAAGTGCTGTTCATTCAAGCAATACAGGATTTAATATTCAATAATTAATTGTGGTAATTCACAACATAAAGGAAATTTTAAAAAACTTTCTATTATCTCAATACATGCAGAAAAATCATGTGAAAGATGGAACTCTCAATTATTAATATATTAGAAAAAGAAGAGAACTTCCTTAACATGATTAAGTACATTTATGAGAAAAAAATACGAAAGCTAAGATTATATTTAATACTAAAGACTGAATGAATTTTTTAGCTCAGGAACAAAACAAGGATATGTGCTTTCATTGCTTTAATGCAACGTTGTATTGGAGAGTCCAGCCAGTGAAATTGGATGAGAAACATGACTGCAGGACATAAAGATTAGAAAGGAAGGTGGAAAGAAAAGCTTTTATTCATAAGTTTTTATAAATAATATATTAATTTTGCAGCCCATAGCATTGCTAATCTCACTTCTTATTTCTAATAGAATTTTTATAAAATCTTCAGCATTTTCTACATAGCTGACCACTGATTTGAGATGATATTTTGTCATAGAGTAACTTTCCACATTCATTTAAGTCAATTTCTGGACTTTCTATTTTATTTCACTGTTCATCAATTTAGTCATGTTGTAGTATACATGTTTTTAATCTTTGAGGCTTTAAAAATATATTTTAATATTTGGCCTAATTGGTCACATCTCACTATGTTTCTTTTTACAAGGTTTTCATTGATACACTTATTTATTTTTTCTAAGAAATTTATGACCAATAAGTCAGTCTTCCTTCAGATTGCTTTATAGTTTTATGTTATTTTAATAAAAACAATAACTGCTTTATTTCATTTATGTCATATTGATTCATTGGAATTTTTCATGGGACTATGACTACTGGCCCCCAAATAATTCAAACCAAGGACTTAAATATCTTGAATATTCTTAGGAAAATCTAAAATGTAATATATAAAAGATGAATATTGTCATCATTATAAATAAGTTTAGGGGCACCTGTGTGGCTCAATCGTTAAGCGTCTGCCTTCGGCTCAGGTCATGATCCCAGGGTCCTGGGATCGAGCCCCATATCGGGCTCCTTCCTCCGCAGGAAGCCTGCTTCTCCCTCTCCCACTCCCCCTGCTGTGTTCCCTCTCTCCCGTTCTCTCTCTCTGTCAAATAAATAAAATAAAATCTTAAAAAAATAAATAAATAAGTTTATATTTTTTCTAAAGTAAAATAAATGTTAAAGTAGTGACATTTTGCTTTGTTTCTAGATATGTATACATACACATATATATATAATATACAACATATATATGGACTATGTTATATATGTAATATATATATATATGTATATAGAATACATCCCAAAAATCAGCATTTGGAAGAAATGAAAGGTCTTTTCCTATAAATATAAATTATTCAACAGCAAACAAATTACACTTTTGGTGTAATTGTCAGAGATTAACAGACCGTCCTAAATTTGAATATCATTTCTGAGTTAAAAATCTTAAGGACAAAAGAATACCTATGAATAATGAGAAACAAACCTGCACACATGAATTATGGCTTAAACCTTGTCATGTTAATAAAGGGTGACAGAAGCATATTATGCTGCTAGATGAAGTTTCAGCCTTTATTACATGATTTGATTTCATTGAGATCATGGAGATAAACTGAAATGTTTAGTGACAGTCCATTTTTTTTAAATCATCACCTCCTCAGAAACAGATAAAAAAAATGTAGATATATAGTTTATTATACTTGGCACCCTAATAAAAATTCTGAATATTTGCACAATTGAATCAGTCCTCAGTTCCTTATCTATCAAAATTAGCAATTCATATACCTAGATAAACAAAACTTCCAACAAATACATAAATATCCTTTTAGTTACAAAGGATATGAACATGACATTGAAAAGTAAGTGGAACAAATATTTTAATATGTCCTGCCTCCAGCACAAATGGAGTTAATATTCTGTCAATATGGCCATTTTACTGTACTTATAATTCAGCTGTGAAAATCATTCAAGCAAAAGCATATTAGTCATATTATTTCCCTGCTTTTAACTGGCAATCTTTTATATTATTTAAACTATTTACAATTCAGTATATATTTAATTCACATTTATATTCATACCTAGAAATATCCTCTGTGTCTCCAGAAAAAAAATAACATGGTTGACAATATACAAAAACTTTTCTGCTTTCAGAGAAATATTTCATTTTCAATACTAAATTTTTTTTCAAATTTAGTGTATCAGGGCAATGACCTCCCTTCCTCAAATTTGTGCGTCGTGTATTGCTGAGCATAATAATGATTTACAGAATATGCATTGTAAAAAGAATAAATTGGCTCCAAAAGCAGGTAGTAAACACTATTCTGCTTCCATATCCTCATAAAATTCAATACCTGCTTCATTCTTTTCTACCCTAACATGTACATCCCAGACATGCAGCAGTGTGACTTTTCTCTTCCAATAATTCATTGATTTTTAAATTCTTCATGATGTTACTGGTTTCCTTGGGAAAATATTCCATTTTAACTCCTGTGACATATGGAAAATTATGATATTGATCAAAATCAGTTTTTCATGACTAGATTTGGTAAAATTAACCAGAGTATCTGGAAAAAAAGAGGCATAGTCTTTCTTAGTGGAATTGAGGAGCTGGTGATGTGAGCAGACACCAGGGTGATCTCATACATCCTAGGGCTTCAGGTGCCATGCACGTGTTAGTAGCTAGGTCAGCCTTTTTACCGATTTTCCTACTTTGCTACAGGTCAAACAGAACATGTAAAAAAATGTACCATAATTTATTTCCAAGGTACAACCTCCATCCTTTCTGTTTTTGTACATGGGGTCTTTTGAAGAAAAAATTACAAGCATCAACACTTCCTGCTTCATCACCTCTCCTCTGTCCAGTCTTTCATTTTTCTGAGGTATGTTTAGAATTGAGAAGGAATTTTAAAAATATTTAACTAATCAATTTATGTTTTAATGTTTTGTGGTGTTTATATAGCTTTAGCACAACTATAAACTTCAGCAACTTCAGACCTGATAGGGAGCTAATATAAAGGGATCTTGACCTTTGATTCATCCAGCTTTTCCCCAACTACTCAGGAGTGTGATATGCATATCCCTGGTGGTCAGCCAGCATCCATCAAAAGGGACTAAAAGTTGTATAACATTCGTGAAATGCAAAAGGGCTCATCTTATAGGCTCCTAATCAGACTATATCTTTGGCATCTTGAACTTTACATTGGGGATTGAAGGCCAGGGAAGCAGGTACCAATACTACTGAGATATGTCTTTGTGCAGCTAGTCATCTGCTAATAATGAGCTACATCCTCACCAACTACAAAAGAACTTATATACCATAACCACTCACTGGTTATGGTGTATGAAAATCAACAACTAAGCTCTCTGCATCATTTTATTTTTCATCCGTATTCTGACTGAATACTATAATTTAGTAAAAGAAATTAATTTGTTGCCTAGAACACTTTTGGTATTCTTGCATGAGTTTCTTCTTGTTTTCTTTTTCAAAAATTATTTTTGATAAGCTGCAGTATAGTGCTAGGCATATTCAGTTTTCCTTATGTAAACAAGCTTTGGATGCAAATGGTGGCGTAAATAACCCTTAAAATAATGTTTTACCCTCAGTGTGTCAGATTATATTCCAAAAATGGTCACAACAACATTTGCAGTTTTCTGTGTTCTTATTTAGAACTTTGACACTCTACTACCAAATGGTAGAAGATATGTACCTTCCTACTGAACTATGGCAGGTGTGATAAAATATGATTGTTGAGGCTAAAAGACAATATAGCTTTTCCTGGTTCTCTCTCAGAATGCTCATTTTTGGAACCAAATCATCATGCTGTGAGGAAGCCAAACAGCTACAAGAACAGAAATGTTCTTGCTGACAGCCCTTTTGTGAGGCCCCAACCAAAAGCCAACACCAAACCATCAGACTTGTGGGTGAGTGAGCATTCAAATAACTCTGTATCCCTACTGTCTTTTGAATAACTCCAGGTGATGCTATGTGGAGTAGAGCAGGTCCTTTGCTTCACCAATAACCACCAAAGTTGTAAATCTGTGAGTTAATATAAGATTATTATTGGCTTAGGACCTTACATCTTCTGGTGATTTGTATAAAGAGATAAGTAGTACACATCAGTAGCATTTCCATAGTCTGTGCTGTTCATACCTTTCTATTTATCCTCAGGGGGAGGAGCTAGATAGCACATACTTTACTGAAGTCAACTGTATGGGTATTCCAATTTTTTGGTTGTTTTGCTTCATTCTGTAGTTCTCCCTCTTTTTACCACCCCTATAGACAAAAAGTGACCAAAATTACAGTTTGTCTTTAAACAAACAGGACCAGGGTTGTTATTTTTCTTTCTTACGTGGTAAGCCTGAGTGCTAAAAAAAATTCTTAAAAATGAGGATGAAAATAATGTTCAATAAAAGTATTTATTAGGCACATAATGCTTTTAACTATTAGTTTACTTTGAAAAGAAACTTTAAAAAAATTAAGGACTGGTAGTGAAGGGATATTTAAGTAGCACATGTTCATGCTCCTTGGGAAATAGCAAACCATGACACAAAACAGTGACTATGTAAGGTAATATACTTCCTTACGTTTTTGTCTGTTACAATCCATTTTTACTGCATTTGTTTATCCCAACATTGAGACAGCATTTGGATCTACTTCTGACAAAGAATATAATGCAATATTTATGATAACTCTCAGTTTTAATGTTTTTCTATATTGATTTCTCTTGGGAGTCTCAGTCTATTTGCAAATATGGCTTATGACCACCAGCTTTAGTGTTTCACAAACTTCAAGGTAGTCATAGAGTTTTACTCCTTTTCATTTTATACAATTTAACCCTCATCATCCACCAGTATAGCAGTGGCAAACTTTATCTGTAAAGGGTCAGATAGGGTCAATACTTTCAGCTTTGTAGGCCATATGTCTCTGTTGCAATGACTCATCTCTACTATTAAAACACAAAAACATCGATAGACAATACAAAAACTCATGGGTCAAGCTGTGTTCCAGCAAAATATTATTAACAAAAAACATGTGGCAGACGGGATTTGGTCCATGGACAGTAGTTTGTCAAACCCTCTACTAGAATGGAGACACTATAGCAATGTTTCCTTGTAATATTTGGCACCTCCACAAAGCCTATTTTTATTTATTATCTAAGCATTCTTCTTTCTACAAAATGGTTAAATATAAATATGTTAATGAATATATTTTAAAAGATTTTAACAAGATAGAAATTACATATTTTAAAGTTTAGCAAGTAACACAAATATGCTTTTAGCTTATAACTGAATATTTTAAAACCTTGGGACTTAAAAAAAATAGTTTGATGATGATAATTTGAAGATTACCCCATGAGTGATCACTTAAACCAAACACCTGGATGAATTGGAGAAAATAGTAACTTCTTTTGGAAGGCACAAAAAAATTTTCTTTGAGTTTTGTTGTAAATAAAAAAATAGTTTTGGAATTGAAGGCATAGGGAAACACACCATTACTTTCTAGTCTACAAATAAATAGTAAGGTAAACTTCAAAATAAAGTTAATGCATTTTTAATTAATCTAGTTAAAAAATATTCCTGGCTCACTGTTTTAGGAGCCACACATAACATAAGGAACCGATAATCCAAAAATATTTACCTTATGAAGCTTATATTCTACTAGGGAATACACATAAAAATAACAATAATATATGACATGGGGATGATTATAAGACATAAATAAAACAGGATAAGCATGTGAGGATTATAGGAATGGAGGATACAATTTTAGATATTCTAAGAATCATGAAGAAAGTTTCATTTGGCAAATGACCAAAGAAAGAATTGTTACCTGGTTGTGGTTATATGGGAGGAAAGATTTATAGGCAGAAGGTATAACAATTGTAAATGCACTAGCAGGAGTTTGCCTAATGTATTTTTGGAACACCTGGGATGCCTACCTGTGAGACCAGAGTGGAGAGAGAAATGAGGATGTAGCAAGTTCACAAGGGTAAAGGGGGATCAGATCCTATAAGAAAGGATAGCAGGCCTTTCAAAGGACTTTGGTATTTACTTTGAATTTGGAAGGTATTGGAGAGTTTTGGACTGAAATTCCATATGAACTGATTTTTTTTTAAGATTCTTCTAGCAAAGCTAGGGGGAAAAAAGGGTAAAAAGTTATGGGTGTTTAAATACAATGTCAGCAAGTTGAATGGTAAGAAATGATCAGATTCTTTGATGAGAAGATGCACAATAACGGTACTAATATAGTAAGATTAACTGATAAAAGCAACTTAAAGCAGCAAGCACAGAATTTGCTCTTAGTACCCATTTCATCGTGGCTGTTAGGTTTCCTGGAGGATATCATACTAAGTGAAATAAGCTAGTCACAAAAGGACAAATACTGTCTGATTCCACTTATCTGAGGTATTTAAAGTAGTCAAATTCACAGAAGTAGAAAATAGAATGGTGGTTGTCAGGAGCTGGCAGAAAGTGGGATTGGGGGAGTTAATGTTAAGTGTACAAAATTTCAGTTATGCAAGACACGAAAGTTCAAGGAGATCCACTATACAGCATAGTGTCTAATGCTAACAATGCTGAATTGTATACTTAAAATTTGCTAAGAGGGTAGGTATTTAAATGTTAAATGTTTAAATGTTCTTTAAATGTTCTTATCACATACAAACAATAATAGTAATAATAATAATAATAGTAAGGGTGGGGGGGAACTTTGGGAGGTGATAGATATGTCCATGGCTCTGATAATGGTGATGGTTTTGTGGGTGTATACTTTCCCTAAACTCATCCAGTTGAATCTTTTCACATGCCAATTACACCTCAATAAAGTGGTTTAAAAAAAAGATGTTAATAGAAAACGTGATGAATCCAAATAAGTTCTGTACCTTAGTTAATAGTATTATACTAAGAATGATTTCTTATATTTGATAAATGTTTCATCATTCTGTAAAATGTTAAAATACAGGAAAGCTCTATAAAATATTAACAGGAACTCTCTATACTAGTTTTGTAATTTTATAAGTCTAACATAATCTCAATTTTTAAATGACTATTAAAAAAGATAAAGTGCATTGCAGATACACCTTTTATGAAGAGATGGGTCTGGTGATTTAAATAATTGTTCATGTTCATTTTTTCATGGTTCCTGCACCAAAAAAATATACATTATCCAAATATAAATTTGCATTAACAGTACTAACTTTAATGGTGGATAGTAAACTAGGCACATAAAGTCATACCTAGATTTTAAAATATTCTTCATGGTGTAAAGTTAATCTAGTAAAATACCAAGAGATATAAAAGTTTTACAACTCTTTTATTTTTATGAACATCTGAAATTAAATTTTGCCAAGTTGGGGGGCACTATATTATTTGATAGTCAGAGAATAATTTTTAGCAAAATATTATTTTAAAAGCCTATTTGACTCTCTTTTATGAAGAGGAATGTGAGTGTAGCTCGAATACAAATATTACCAGTGCATACTAAAAAGGCAATTGATATGTAGGTACTAATAACAGAATAAATTAGCAACAGATATATAATATAATAAATATCTAAAGTATATAATTATTTTGGCTATATCTGCTACTTGTTAGTTTTTTAATTCTCCATATAAGACTCAAATAGTCTTTAAAGCTGAATTCCACACTTTATTTTCAAGTGGCTTAAGTCTTCAGATAACAATAATGATGATGCGACTTCAGGATTTTTCCATTTTAGAAACATTGCAGATATTACCAGGGGGAAAATCCTCAAGCTTGTTCAAATGTATTCAATCTATCAACCATTACCCATAAAAACTGTGTCAAGTCATTACTCAGTCTCAGTGATTTCAATTATCCTCAGGTGTTGAATGCAGAATTGATTCTCTATTTCATCTACCTTTCTTGTCACTTCTGTTGGTTTTTTTTTGGCTCAGCTTCATGGTTTAAACTATGCATTCCTTTCAGCATTCAGTTTTTCTTGCAAATCCTTCTACCCTACATTTTATATTTTCAAAGTTTCTTCAAACATTTTTGGCATGGTTTGAATAAAATGGAATATACACACTGAATTTATTTTTATCTACTTTCACTATGTTTATGCAGCAAGGAGCACCACTAAGCACATTTAGCGTATACAAACAAGAAATATATAATTGAACATAAATATTTTCAAAGATCCACCAGAAGTTTTGTGGATGGAGCCGATACATTACTGTTTTTCAACAGCTCCCTGGGCGATTCTTCTGTGCAGCTAGGATTAGTCCAGTGGTGTTACATATATGCTTTGACATGTGTCAGCAGTTCTCAAACTTTTTGGTCTCAAGAGTCCTTTGAATTCTTAAAAATTATTGAGAACCCCGAAGTGTTTTCATTTAGATGAGTTATATAGATCAGTATTTATTGTATTAGAATTTAAAACTTAGGGGTGCCTAGGTGGCTCAGTCGGTTAAGCGTCTGCCTTTGGCTTAGGTCATGATCCCAGGGTCCTGGGATCGAACCCGCATCAGGCTCCCTGCTCAGCGGGAAGCCTGCTTCTCCCTCCCCCACTCCCCCTGCTTGTGTTCCCTCTCTCGCTGTCTCTCTCTCTGTCAAATAAATAAAATCTTAAAAAAAAAAAAAAGAATTTAAAACTGAGAACATTTAAAGCTATTTGTTGAGTTTAAAATTGCAGTTATAAACCCATTGTATGCTAACAAAATAGCATTTTAAGAAAAATAACCATAATTTACAATCCAATAAAAATAATGAGAAAAGTAGGCTTATTTTATATATTTTTTCCTAATCTCCTTAATGACTGACAATTAGAAGACAGCTGGATTCTGATATCTGCTTCCATATTTAATCTAATGGGGTATTGATGTCATGTAACCACTAGTAAACTCCACTATACGCTCTTTAGAAAATGAGAAAGAAATGGCAAATATTATCTTATTTTTAGGGAGATAATTTTGATACTACACATAGTTGGTAGGTAAGTGTATGAAGTGTTGCCAGAACATGTCAAATAGTATGTGAACAAATATGCTCACATTATTTTGATTAGCTGCCAGCATGGTACTTGAAAAGTAGTTATAGTACAACATTTTTGGAAATATATTTATTGTATAAAGAGAGAAAACTCCATTCCTTACTATTTTATATATGTATAATTCCCAGTAACTTTTAACTTAAAAATAATTTTAATTCACATTTAAAAGAAACAAAGAGGGAAAGGATCTATACTCAGAAAACTATAGAACATTCATGAAAGAAATTAAAGAAGACACAAAGAAATGGAAAAACATTCCATGCTCATGGACTGGAAGAACAAATACTGTTAAATATTGCTACCTAGAGCAATCTATACATTCAATGCAATCCCTATCAAAATACCATCAACTTTTTTCAAAGAGCTGGAACAAGTAATCCTAACATTTGTATGGAACCAGAAAAGACCCCGAATAGCCAGAGGAATGTTGAAAAAGAAAAGCAAAGCTGGTGGCATCATAATTCCGGACTTCAAGCTCTATTACAAAGCTGTAATCATCAAGACAGTATGGTACTGGCACAAAAACAGACACATAGATCAATGGAACAAAATAGAGAGCCCAAAAAATGGACCCTCAACTCTATGGTCAACTAATCTTCAATAAAGCAGGAAAGAATGTCCAATCAAAAAAAAAGACAGTATCTTCAACAAATTTTGCTGTGAAAACAGGATAGCTACATGCAGAAGAATGGAACTGGACTATTTCCTTACACCGTAAACTAAGATAAACTCAAAATGGATGAAAGACCTAAATGTGAGATAGGAATCCATCATAATCCTAGAGGAGAACAAAGGCAGCAACCTCTTCGACCTCAGCCGCAGCAACTTCTTGCCAGACACTTCTCCAAAGGCAAGGGAAACAAAGGCAAAAATGAACTATTAGGACTTCATCAAGATAAAATCTTTTGCACAGCAAAGGAAACAGTAGACAAAACCAAAGACAACCAGAAGAATGGGAAAAGATATGTGCAAATGACATATCTGATAAAGGGTTAATATCTATGATTTATAAAGAGCTTATCAAACTCAACACCGAAAAACCAAATAATCCAATCAAGAAATGGGCAGAAGGCATGAACAGACATTTTTTCAATGAAGACATCCAAATGGCCAACAGACACATGAAAAATGCTTCACATCACTCAGCATCAGGGAAATACAAATCAAAACCACAGTGAAATACCACGTCACACCAGTTAGAATGGCTAAAATTAACAAGACAGGAAACACCAAATGTTGGTGAGGATGCAGAGAAAGGGGAACCCTCTTACACTGTTGGTGGGAACACAGGCTGGTACAGCCACTCTGGAAAACAGTATGGAGGTTCTTCAAAAAGTTAAAAATAGAGCTACCCTATGACCAGAAGTTGCACTACTGGGTATTTACCCCCAAGATACAAACGTAGGGATCCAAAGGGGTACGTGCACCCCAATGTTTACAGCAGCAATGTCTACAATAGCCAAACTATGGAAAGAGCCCAGATGTCCATTGATAGATAAATGGATAAAGAAGATATGGCATATATATACAAATGGAATACTACTCAGCCATCAAAAAAATGAAATCTTGCCATTTGCTAACAACGTGGATGGAATTAGAGGGTATTATGCTAAGCAAAATAAGTCAATCAGAGAAAGACAATTATCATATGATCTCACTCATATGTGGAATTAAAGAAACAAAACAGAGGATCATGGGGAGAGAGAGGAAAAAGTAAAACAAGACAGAATCAGAGAGGGAGACAAACCATAAGAGACTCTTAATCATAGGAAACAAACTGAGGGTTGCTGGAGGGGAGGGAGATGGGAGGATGGGGTTACTGGGTGATGGACATTAAGGAGGGCACATGATATAATGAGCACTGGGTATTATATAAGACTGATGAATCACTGACCTCTACCTCTGAAACTAATAATACATTATATGTTAATTAATTGAATTTAAATTAATTTTTTTAAAAAATATAAAAATTTTTAAAAATAATAAAAAGATATATTATGTATCCATTGTGAGTCAGACACCATACCAGGACCTAAAATGTCAATGGGCCCTAAAGGAAGGCTCAATGCCCTTAAAGAGAATTTTCTTGGACTGCTGTGATGGATCTTAAAGAATTAATGAAAATTTAATGAGGGAAAGAAAACTAGAAATGCTTCCAAAAAGAAAAAAAAAAAAAACAGAAGATTAAGTCTTGGTTATAAGGGAAAAAAATTATATGTGTCAAAATAATTAATATTCCTAATGTGGCAAGAAGTAGGCAACAAGATATAGTGGAAATATTTAATGCCAAGAACATAATGGAACACCAGGGAAAGGAGTGAATGGAAGGTTGTATTAATAATTTCGCCTTAGGGGGCGCCTGGGTGGCTCAGTTGGTTAAGCGACTGCCTTCAGCTCAGGCCATGATCCTGGAGTCCCTGGATCGAGTCCCGCATCGGGCTCCCTGCTCGGCAGGGAGTCTGCTTCTCCCTCTGACCCTCCTCCCTCTCATGCTCTCTGTCTCTCATTCTCTCTCTCTCAAATAAATAAATAAAATCTTTAAAAAAAAAAAAAAATAATAATTTCGCCTTAGAGAAAAGCAGGGGAAACAGGATTTGTGATAAATTTAAGAGGCAAAAATTCCAAAAATACTGACCTAGGACACCATCAGTAAAGATGCTGTATTAGTTTCCTATTGCTGCCATAACAAGTGATCACAAACTTAGTGCCTTGAAAAAATACAAGTTTATTATCTTACAGTTCTGGGCTTCATATATCTAAAAAGCATCAGCAAGGCTGCATTTTTTTTTTTCTGGAAGCTCTAAAGAAGAATTCATTTCCTTGCCTTTTCCAACTTTTAGAGGCCACCTGAATTCCTTGACTTACAGCTCCCTTCTCCATCTTCAAAATTCATGACTCCCAACTCTGCTTTCATGGTTAGGTCTCTACATTGACTGAACTTCCTGCCTTCTTCTTATAATCCAGTATAACTTCCTCATCTTTGATTTAATCACATCTGCAAAGTCCATTTTGTCATGTAAAGTAACATATTAACAGGTTTAGGGTATAAGGACATGGACATTTGGGGAGAACATTATTCTGCTATCACTCAAAGGAAAAATTTAAATGTATTCTTAAAAATTCAAAGTATAATCACAAAACACCTATTATTAGTAAAATAACCAAGCATGATCAATGATACCTACTGAGGTTTTAAAATCTAAATCTAATATTATTCCAAAATAAAAGTTGTATATATAAATTAAATAAATAAATAAACCAGTAGTTTGATTGAATGAGGGAATGGTGTTTTTCCCACTCAAAACTGTGTGTATGTAATGAAACACTGATTATGTCTACTTAAAATTAATTAGATATATCAATTAATTGCACTGGATTTTACCACATTGCATTTGATGCAAGACTAATGCAAATATGTGCATTTTCAGTTTTATTTACAGGTTATCAAATTGTATTAAATGCAATAACAAATAAAATGCAATTTTACATAATCTTTATCTTACCAGAGAGTGATATTAGAACCAAGGGCATAAACAATCCACAAGTCAACTATTCCAAAATTATTTTACTGACAAATAAATGTGTGTTATCTGTGGTTGAAACATTTTGTTTTATTAGTATTCTTGCTGTTGAATATGATTCAGTTTGAATTGTTATTAGTCAGTGGGGAACTTGATGCTCAATTGAATATAATGAAATTCTTTTCTGTTGGCTTTTGTTTTATGACCATGCTGTGGGCAAATTAATATAAAGTACCATATTCTTGTATACATATGTATAAATAGCAAGCTCAAAGTGTTAGTAAAAAAAAAAATAAACTATACACTATTTGAGGTCAGCTAATCAGATTTGATTTTGATGATTTTTACTATTTTTGTAAAATAGCGTTTCCATAATTTGGAGTTTGACATATGTCCTTCACCATTTTGTGATCAAATTGTTTCTTTGAAATTACTTTTTCAACTATTGATGTTGAACACAAATCTTTTCAGGATAATAGATAAGATTGTTAATGTTTAAATACAAGAAAATCAGTAAGGTTATTATGTGTTGAAAATTAAAAATATTTTGGGGCACCTGACTAGCTTAATCAGTGGAGTATGTGACTCCTGATCTTGGGGTCATGAGTTCCAGCCCCACATTGGGCATAGAGAGTACTTGAAAAAAAAAAAATGAAGAAAATTAAAAGTATCTAAATACAATTATCAAATATTTAATGTTAAATGGTTAACATAATGCACAGTAAGTTGAAATGATACCATCTATTCATTGTTTTCAGAATCAACATTATTTCTGATGTAAAATATATTTTATAAATATGTCTTCTCATCAGCCTCAGCAATCAGACAACATAAAGAAATAAAAGGCATCCAAATCAGCAAAGAAGTCAAACTTTCTCTATGTTCAGACAACATGATACTCTATGTAGAAAACCCAAAAGATTCCACCAAAAAATTCCTAGAACTAATACATGAATTCAGTAAAATCACAGGATATAAAATCAATGTGCAGAAATTTGTTGCATTTCCATAAACCAATAATGAAGCAGCAGAAAATCAAGGAATCAATCCCATGTACAATTGCACCAAAAACCATAAGATACCTAGGAAAAAAACAACCAAAGAGGTATAATATCTGCACTCTGAAAACTATAGAATGCTTATTAAAGAAATTGAAGAGGACACTAAGAAATGGAAAAACATCCCATGTTCATGGGTTGGAAGAACAAATACGGTTAAAATGTCTATACTACCCAAAGCAATGTACACATTCAATGCAATCCCTATCAAAATAACACAAACATTTTTCACAGAGTTAGAAGAAATAATCCTACAATTTGTATGGAACCACAAAAACCCTGAGTAGCCAAAGTGATTTTGAAAAAGAAAAGTGAAGCTGGGGGCATCACAATTCTAAACTTTAAGCTGAATAACAAAGCTGTAGTCATCAAGACAGTATGGTACTGGCACAAAAACAGACACATAGATCAATGGAACAAAATAGAAAACCCTGAAATGAACCCACAACTATATGGTTAACTAATCTCTGACAAAGCAGGAATATCCAATGGGAAAAAGACAGTCTCTTCAACAAATGGTGTTGGAAAAATTGGACAGCCACATGCAGAAGAATGAAACTGGAGTGCTTTCTTATACCATACACAAAAATAAATTCAAAATAGATGAAAGGCCTAAATGTGAGACAGGAAACCATCAAAATTCTAGAGGAGAAAACATGCAGCAACCTCTTTGACATCCAGTGAAGCAACTTCTTACTAGATACATCTCCTAAGGCAAGGGAAACAAAAGCAAAAATGAACTATTGGGGCTTCATCAAGATAAAGACTTCTGTACAGCAAAGAAAAAAATCAACAAAACTAAAAGGCAGCCTTGGTAATGGGTGAAGATATTTGCTAATGGCATATCTTATAAAGGGTTAGTATCCAAAATATATAAAGAACTTATCAAACTCAACACCCAAAGAACAAATAATCCAGTTAAGAAATGGGCAGAAGACATGAATAGATATTTTTCCAAAGGTATACAGATGGCCAACAGACACATGAAAGATGCTCCACATCTCTCATCATCAGGGAAATCCAAATCAAAACCACAATGAGGGGCGCCTGGGTGGCTCAGTTGGTTAAGCGACTGCCTTCAGCTCAGGTCATGATCCCAGGGTCCTGGGATCGAGTCCCGCATCGGGCTCCCAGCTCTGCGGGGAGCCTGCTTCTCCCTCTCCCCCTCCCCCTGCTTGTGTTTCCTCTCTCGCTGTGTCTCTCTCTGTCAAATAAATAAATAAAATCTTTAAAAAAAAAAAATTAAAAAAAAAAAACAACACAATGAAATACCACCTCACACCAGTCAGGATGGCTAAAATTAACAACACAGGAAACAACAAATGTTGGCGAGGATGCGGAGAAAGGGGAACCCTCTTACGCTGTTAGTGGGAATGCAGGCTGGCACAGCCACTCTGGGAAACAGTATGGAGGTTCCTCAAAAAGTTGAAAATAGGCTACCCTATGATGCAGCAATTTCACTACTGGGTATTTACCTAAAGAATACAAAAGTACTGATTTGAAGGGGCACATGCACCCTGATGTTTATAGCAGCATTATCAACAATAGCCAAACTATGGAAAGAGCCCAAATGTCCATTGACTGATGAATGGACAAAGAAGTGGTATACACACACACTCACACACACACACACTAGAATATTACTCAGCCACCAAAAAGAATGAAATCTGGCCATTTGCAAAGATGTGGATAGAGCTAGAGTTTATTATGCTAAGCAAAGTAAGTAAGTCAGAGAAAGACAAATACCATATGATTTCACTCATATGTGCAATTTAAGCAAAAAAAAAAAAAAAAACAAGAACTAAGTGGGGAAAAAGAGAGAGGCAAACCATAAAACAGATTCTTAACTACAGAAAATAAACTGAGGGTTAATGGAGGGAGGTGGGGCTAAATGGGTGATAGTATTAAGGAAGGCACTTGTGTTGAGCACTGATTTAAAAGAGAGCAATATTTATAATTTAAACATTTAGAAGAAATTTGATTAGAGAAAAACTTGAGATATATACAAACAAAATATTTTAGTTAAAAGAGAAATCCATGTATAAAATATTTCCACAGCAGATAAAATATCATGTGGATTAATGAACATAAGTTCTTTGTGACCTATGTAAACTCGTCCCCAAATAGACATTATTTTTTAATGTCAGTGAAGGAAAGTATTTCCTTACCACCGAAAAAAAAGTGTATTACTTATGGAATAGAGGCAGGAGGGTGTAGAGTGACAAAATGCAAATGGAAAAGGCATGTAGAGGTTAATACTGCTTTTCCTCATACTGTTGCTTGCTAATTCATTCATTCAGTAGCTCTCTTTGACTTACAGCCATAAGCAAACTATCTAAAAATTTTGGACGGATGTACTTTTTGGGTTTATGCAGCTTATAAATGATTACACATTAAATAAACAGTAACAGAAGTAGTCATTTTAAAATCAATTATAAATAAGCACTCTGCCTGAAACTAATATTACACTGTATGTTAACTGGAATTTAAATTGGAACTTGGAAAAGAAAAATAAATAAGTGCTCTGGAGGAAAATATCCATTTTAAATAATGTTGGTAAGTAGTCATAATGCAGAGATGTCATATATAGAGCTAATGTGTGATGATGACATGTCTTTGTGTACTGCATTGGCACATAAAACTTGGTAGAAAGCATATTAATAATTTAGAAATCTCTGGGGCACCTGGATGGCTCAGATGGTTAAGCGTCCGCCTTCGGCTTCGGTCATGATCTCCAGGTCCTGGGATCCAGCCCCGAATCTGGCTCCCAGCTCAGCGAGGAGTCTGCTTCTCTCTCTCCCTCTGCCTCTCCCCCTGCTTGTGCTCTCTTTGTCTCTCTCTCTCTGTCTCTCAAATGAATAAATAAAATCTTAAAAAAAAATTAGAAATCTGAATTCTTGTTCCATCTTTCTCACAGTGTGTCCTTCTGCATTTATGGATTATTTTATTTCTTTGTGCTTCACTCCCATTGTTTATAAAATGAAGTTCTTTATGATCTCATGTTTAGATATTTAAACAAATATATTTTTTTGCACAAAGTAAAATTTTGCTATTATTTTGATTATCTAACAAATTAGATTAGTGCTACATAGTAGTTTATTTTAAAAATTTGATTATAGATTAAATGTGACTGAACATAAGTAAATGAAAGGCAGTAATGTTACTATGAAATACAGTTCAGTAAATCCAAAAACAAATCCATTACAAGCACATAATTATCAATTCAACAAGAAAAGTTACTGCCAGAAATATTGAACTCTGAGAAGAAAAATTCAGCAATGATTACTTATATGGAATTATATTGTAAAAGTATGAAAATTAGTAATCATTTTATTATTAACTGTTTTGATTTATTTGACTATATGTGAATAAAACCATTAATTGCCATTTTAAATTATAGGTTTGGTAAAGTTAAATTCACTTATAAAAAAGTATAACAAGACTATTAATATACTTTTATATGTCTGTAGACATGGATATTTCATTCTTTCATCTATGCTAACTATAAAACAAAATAGAAACTAAGTTTTGATTCCTAGCTACTAATTTTGATCCTGTTTATCATTTGCCAACCCTGACTACCATTTCCAGTGCTATTTAATGCATTAATGGTAATATCACTGACAGGCAAGGGCCACTTCCTTTTATCCACCTCTTTCCTGGAGGTCTCTAAAATTGACTTCAGCTCAAAAACATTTCTGGAGATAATTTGCTTGAATTAATTCTTACGATACCCAGGAACCTGGGGACTACTGTAGTTTAGAAGATAAATCCATAGATGCACTTCAGAGTGAGAAAATTTCCAGATCAGAGGCAAGCACCCAGCCCTGAAAATCCAATATGGGTTTTTAAGCATCCACATGAATAGAAGCACAGTCTATGTTTCTTACTTTCATTCATCTATAAAGAAAGTTATTATTTTAATCCATAATGAAATTCAGGTAATCAGCTTTTGATTAGTGGTATATGGATTATATTTACTTTGAAAATAAAGCTTGTCTGCTTATTGGATATGTAGTGTCTTCACTTATTTAAATCCTCTGTGAAAGTAGCAGGAATTTATTTCAGTTACAAATTTAAGTATACAAGAGTATATCATTATTTACTTCTCTATAACTAAACATATCTACTTTTTATCCTGATTACAACAGGAAAACAAAATATAATTTGTTCCGAGGTTCACATTTATGTTTCATAACCACATATAGCAATACAGGTGTCAAGTCATGAACATGGGGTAGAAATAAATGTTCCTCAATCGTCAATTATCTTTTATGCAGTTTTATCCAGCTTCTTACCCTAAACATGTTAATTTAAACTTTATTTTTAAAATGTAAAATTATAGAATTACATGATTGCCAAAAAGATTTGGTTCAGTCAAAGTGTTTATCTATTGAGGAAGCCAACACCTACAGAAGACATCTCATTTCCCTGGGATACATTATTATTCTAATACTGATAGATTTTCAATGACTATTGGAAAAACTTGTACGTTGCTTTCAATGTAAGGTATTTCCATGTTTTAGTTATCTATTACATGTACAGAAATTTATAATGCTCAATTTATGCTTATAAACTCATATATAGTTTGTATATAGAGTCTTTAAGAGTAACTGAGCATGGTGTCACAGGGGCATGCATATGTCTCAACTCATAAAGTTGTATACATTAAATATATGTGGCCTTTCATCACACCTTATAATTATACCTTAATAAAGCTATTTAAAAAAAGAGTAATTGAGCATAAATGATTCATTGCTCTTCTCACTGAATAAGAAAAATATTAATGGTGGTGTGATGTTTATACTTATAGTTAGTAGTCATTAATTATAATGTGGGATTAATGCCATTAATAACAATAAACACTAAATGTGTGTAATGTTAAAATAGACACAACATGGAGTTACTTTATTTCCTGTGCTGTCATTTAGTTTTAAGTAATCATTTGATTTTAGCTTATTTGCTCAAAAATGATGCTTCTGTGTTAGGTATGCTATATTTTTTTAATTTATAAATTAAAGAATATTAAAATTGAATTAATGTGTTCATGCTGCTTTATTTTATATGAAAATAAAAGCATGCAATATTTTTTAAAGTCACCTTTAAAAATGTTTGGGTATTCTATCATCACCATCTGCTCTTCATTTTTAGTCTGAATCTAGTACTTTTATAAATTATGCTTGGGAACTCTTAGTTGAACTAAACTGATTCATAATAGTCTTTTATGCATTCCTCAGGTGAGTTTAAAATCACCAAGTGAAAACTGTTTTTCTAGTAAGGAAAGATTGAAAGTGAAAGCTGTTGTATTCTTTTTATTTTAATCAAGGTGAGTGTTCATTTCCAGACACGCAGATTTACTTTCTCTAATTTCAGAAAAAATTTTTTCATGACAAATTCAGTCCCTGAGGCACCAATGTCAGCTTTCTAATGAAAAAAGAATAAAATTAGTTTCACATACCTTTTCAAACTGTAAGGTATTCCATGCCAATGAAAGTGTCTGGCATCTTTAAAAGATATATTTAATATACAGGACGCTCAGTCATTCAATAGAAGCACATGTCCTTTTCATATACTTCTTTTGAAAAGCAACAAAATAAAGGTGACCTAAGAATTCTCTTGTAGTTTGCTTTAAAAGGTTTAACTGATTGATGATAACTGACAGCAAAAAGACAAAAAGAGGTTAGAAGAGATTTCTCTATAAAAGTAAGTATGCACCAAGATCAGTGTCTGTTGTGAATTAGCCATATTGGATTTCATGACATTGTTCTCACATAATATATATATTAATCTTCCAAATTATTTTAAACAAATTTTAACTCTACTGTATTATTTTTCTCCCTGATACTTAAAAAAGTTCATAACTATTCCAACAATGATACCCATGGACATTTTGGATGGTGTATTTTTCCATGTGAATATATATTTTTTCATTTTTATAAATACTGGGTTTTTATATATGACTGCCATTTCTATACAATCTTTAACTTACTTGAAGACCCACAGAAGCCTTTACCCTTAAAATAATTTTGTATATTAGAGTGTAAATTGCTTTCAATATATATTAAAAACACCACTGTGCATGCAGATGGTTTTTACCATGATGTTCTTCCTTACTGGTTGGCTGATAAAAATCCTCCATTTTAACAAGAGTATTTTATGTAAGAAGACTCTCTTTAACAATAGAATATAGTATTTCTTCTTGGTTATTTTTCTAATATAGAAACAACCTTCGGAATAATTTTTACTCTTATTATGGGAGGATCTATTGCATTCTCAGTAAAAGATTCTTAGTTCTTCTTTACTTAACTCACACCTGACTAGTTCAATGTTTATGTCTATCTGTGCTAGTTTGTAGCCATCTTTGCTACAACCTTGCTGGATTAATTGCTTTTCAGACTAGATTAATGGCACACATTAGGTTTCCAAAGTTTATTCTCCTTCTGAAGTTGAGCAGGAATTTTTCCTGTGATACACAGTGTCTGATAATCTGGCGTCATTACACCTTTTGCCTTTCTTGCTGTAAATAGCAAATATAGTCTCTGTTTTGAAAATGTCACATGCACTGTATGAAGGCAAGACACTGTAGAGAAAGTCCTGGACAAAGAGATTGTGGAGGAGCAATTAAGGAGAATGTTTCCAAGCACAAGCATTATTGATACCTTTTTATTTTATTTAATTAATTTATTTATTTAAAGATTTTATTTATTTATTTATTTGACAGAGAGAAACACAGCGAGAGAGGGAACACAAGCAGGGGGAGTGGGAGAGGGAGAAGCAGGCTTCCCGCCGAGCAGGGATCCCGATGCGGGGCTCGATCCCAGGACCCTGGGACCATGACCTGAGCTGAAGGCAGACACTTAACAACTGAGCCACCCAGGCACCCCCTGATACTTTTTTAGATTTGGAGAACTTTTCACTCCAATATAAATTCCTTACTCTAAATAATGTTGAATTATTTAACAAAGGTGGGACGTAGAGTCTTGGATATTTTATTTTTCAACATAAATTTTATTATTCTTCAAATTGGGTAAGTAAATAATGCTATAACTTATACCACTGATATTTTGAGAAGAAATCAATCATTATCTTATTATAAAAACAAGGTGAACACAGGATGCACCAATTTGGGGATAAAAGTATTTCCTGGCAAGGGGAATAAACGTAATTTAAGGAACTAGTGGTGGAACCATGTGAGGTTTTAAAGAGATTGCAGGTCATTCTCTGTGTGTGTTTTTGTTTCTTTGTTCCTTTTTTGTTGTTGTTTTGGTTTTGTTTGTTTGTTGTATATTTACCAGTTTACTAAAGGATATGATAAAGGATATAAATCAACAGCCAGATAAAGAGATACACTGGGCAAGTATGGGGGGGGCACAGGGCTTCCATGGCTCTCCAGGCACCCCACTCTCCCCCAGATCTCCATATGTTTACTAACCTGGAAACTCTCTGAACCATGTCCATTCTCTGTGTTTTGACATAGTATGATAAGTAGGGGAGAAGAGGAGAGGGGAGAGGGCAGACATGACTGGCTAGATAAGGCCCTACCATATTTACATTTTAGTGTAAATCTCCTAGCCATGCATCCCTACTATCCTGATCTTCAAAGATAGAATTGGTTCCTCAAGAAGTTAGAAAAGGAATACGGGAGATACTAATCTTCTGATGCAGCTGTCAAGAAAACAATTCCAAAAGATTCATCACAGCTGGGTCCACTTCTGGTAGAGTTACTTGTTTTACACAAATTGGAGTGAACATTTCTTTTACATTCACTCTGGGAACTCTTCTTTAGAAATAAAGAACTAAACTCTTATTTAGAAATAAACCTATATTGAAATAAAAATTTGCTAGATATAATCTTCTTTAGTGTGACATCAGAAAGGAAGTAGGCACCAAGTAAAAACATCTAGGAGGTGGGATAACAGCAGATACAATTCTCATATTGCAATGATAATCAGTTTTCCTGGAACAAAAAGACTTTATTAAAAATATCTCTCAGAGAGTTGTCTTTAAAATAAGGAGTTGTGCATTACAGGCATATAATTTTTGTAATGCATGTTATGTTTCAGTATTACATATAGATATAGATATATAGAGATATCTGTCTGTACCTTTAGAGGTTCATCAAACATTCCTAACAATTTTTCCTTAATACACAATTAGAGTATATTACTGTATATGGTTAAAGCCATAAGAGATGATATTCTTTTTAATTATTTGGATATACAAAATAATTATGTATAGAACAGATAAATTCGTTAAAACCTACTTTGAAAATACAAATAGTTGATTATATCTACTGTGCAGTAATTGGTTCTTAATAAATTTGGGAAAATTTTTGAAAGAAAAGGGATTTGTCAGTGAGATCATCAAAGTAAGTCACATACACCAATACAACAGTGTCCTTTAAGTGTACAGACAGATGCCAAAGTACAAGGCTAAAGAAATATAATTTTATGTGCTATATTAAAATAACAAAAAATGTTAGAGACAATGTTGAAGACATAATGCCCCTCCTCATGATTTGTAGGGAAAGAAATATTACTATTTATACTCCCTCCCAGCTGTGACTAAAATGTAAGATATTCTTCCTTGCTATTAAATATTTCTAACTTAATGTAAAAAGTGTCCAGTGTCACTGCAAACAACATTGAAATCCCAGTAACGCTGTAAATACATATTACACAAAAAATAAGTTAACTTTAAAACGAGCTCATGTTCAAAATAAGAATCTCCAAATGCTTGCTTTCTATGTCATAATCCTTCTGTTAATCTTGATTTAAGCTATACGTGAACAACTATATAAGAAATTTAAAACTTATGTGGGAACACAATTATAAAATACTTAAATGTAAGAAGGCAAAATATCTGTTGAATGTAGAAATCTCCTTTGCATTTTATAAAATAAGTTAGTGCATGATTTTTGTACGTTCATAAAAGTGATAATATCAAATACCAATAATAAAAATTCTACCAAAAAATACATCGTTTTGTAAAAAAATTTTTTTTTCCAACAAAATGGAAAATAAATACACTTTTGATTGTTCAGATATGCCAGGAATGCTTACTACGTTTTAGGAAAATTAATTAATTTAATTCATGTAATGACTTTGTCTCATAAGTAGCTCGACTTTGCAGATGAGGATATTAAAGGAAAAAGAAGTTAAGGTACTTCACTAGAGTTATATAATCCCTCTTTGGTAGTCCCAGGATTCAAAACTAGGACTGTAGCTCCAGAACCCAACTTCTGCTCACTATGCTGTATTATCCCTGTTTCATAATGGACTTTTTGTAAATCAATATGATTCAAATATCCCAAAAGAAGAAGTAGGCAGATCCCTGGTAAGCCTCAGGAATATGGAAGTAACATCACAGAAATATAGAAAACATGGAAGTTCATAGAAGATTCAGCATAAGCCAACTATCTGATACATCTAGCAACAAACCTAAATACAAGACCTAAGAAAACATTAAACTTATGTTTAACTCCAAACAAAGTTATAGAAAGAAGTACACTAAATCTATTAATTTCCTCTGAATCAACTTTTCTAGGTATTAATTCCACTGGCTTCAAGCAGCAGTGCATTCTTGAGGGAAAAATGACCATTAGGCAAGAGCACAAATGAGCCATGATGATTTTTAGGGCTCCCCTCTGAAAGACAATTTTCTCTATTGCCAAGACATGGTAGAGGTTTTCGGCCATGTTCAAACCTGCATATATGCTAAAGTAATTTAGGAACCCAATGTCAAATAATTTGAAATTTGAATGGTAGATTAAATATTAAGGGAACTAAAGTTAATGGAAGTTTTATAGTTTTCTGTTGTCTTTGTTTCTTTGTATTTTTAATAATGTAGGTACATTCACACCACCGTTTTTTTCCATTGTTTTTACTGTTTTAGGACCCACCTGACTGAACAGATATCTATAACTTTAGGCATTTATTTAAATTGTTGCTTTTATAAAATTAGAATTAATATCTTATATGAAGCACTGAAAAATTTTGAAGACATTATCTGTGTTTCCTTTACTAGGACTTACTTTGATGTCTAATGTTAAAAGCCACTAATGATTGTGACCTACAGCAGCTTATAGATAATAGTTATTTTTTAGGTGAGATCATTTGGGGAAAAATCTAAATTAATACAATAATTTTAATCTAAAAACTTAACTTTTTAATTTTTAATCTAAGTTTATTTTAATGCTTCATGATCATAGTCAATATATTGTATCTAAGTATGAAATATGAATTACATTGGCCAAGGAAGATTTTTATTGAAGTAGAATTTTCAAAAGCAAACACAGGGGGCACCTCGGTGGCTCAGTCATTAAGTATCTGCCTTCTGCTCAGGTCATGATCCCAGGGTCCTGGGATCAAGTCTTCATCAGGCTCCCTGCGGAGTGTGCTTCTCCCTCTGCCTCTGCCTCTCTGTCTCTCCACTTGTCATGAATAAATAAATAAAATCTTTAAAAAAATTAAAATAAAATAAAAATAAAAAAGCAAACACAGGTAATCATGATTTTTAGAAAAAGGATAGAGTAATTGATTAAAGTCTACACACACAAAATCCTTTCCAGGTTCTGTTCCTCTGCATTTTTCTAAGTAATGCAAATATACTGACTTAAACTTTCACTTCTTTTTGCTAGGCACAAAATGCTACTTAAGTGATGGCGCTAACAAAGATTTAAGAGTACATTCCACAAAAAGCATCCTATCAAATGAAGGTTGTCAGCAAGCAATTTCATGTATTGTATGGCTCAAGTGGTCATTAGAACATTGCACTAAATATACATGGTTAGCTTTTCTTCGCATTCTCATCAAATTTCTTTAACGTTATAAATTTTTTAATCCATATCTTTCTTTTTATATCACAATTATTTATAAAGGAAAAACCCAACATATTTTTCTTTCTTTTTATTTTATTTTTTTCAAGTTTTATTTAATTTCTAGTTAGTTAACATCTCTCTTTTTAAATTACTTGTTTTAACATATATTGGACAATAGTTATAAGCTTGTAGCTTCCAAAGAAGCCTAGGCTTAAAGAGAAGGTAACATTTCAGTTGGAAAAGTGAGAAAAGAAAGGGTACCCTATGAAACACCACCTTTTTCAAGAGATCTAAAGATGGTGTAAATTACAAATGTGTTAGGTGGCTAAAACAGACTAGGGTAAGACAAGATGGTAAACAGCATATAAAAATACCAAGGTAGATCTAGGGAAGCGTTGGGTAACTTGGTAATTGGCAAGACTTTATCCAATAAGCTAGATATCTGTTGAGTTTAATGTTGTTTGATTTGGAAAACAAATTTTATGATTAAATTTAGCTAGTACATCTCAAAATATTCAAGAGGGTTAAATTTATGCAGTTTCATTAGAGAACACTTAAATGGCATCAATTCAAACAACTTTGTTTCATTGAACATGTTTCTGGGAGAAAATGATCAAAACATGGTTATAAAATATAGACCTTGGGGCGCCTGGGTGGCTCATTCAGTTGAGCATCCGACTCCTGGTTTCGGCTCAGGTCATGATGTCATAGGTCTTGAGATCAAGCTCTGGGCTCAGTGGGGAGTCTGCTTGAAGATTCTCTCCCTCTGCCCCTACACCAACTCACATGTGGGTATGCGTTCTCTCTCTCTCAAATAAATAAATCAATCTTTAAAAAATACATAGACTTTGCTTGAAAGGTTCAAAAAAATAAAATTTAAAAATGAACAAATAGGGGCATCTGGGTGGCTCAGTCAGTTAAGCCTCGGACTCTTAATTTCGGCTCAGGTCTTGATGTCAGGGTGTGAGATGGAGCTCCATCTCGAGCTCCACACTCAGCACAGGGTCTGCTTGAGATTCTCTCTTTCTCTCTCTCAAAATAAATAAATATATCTTCTTTAAAAATGAGCAACTAAATTAATTAATTAAATAAAACACAGACCTTAGAAGACTTTGAACAATGAAAAGTATATGTCAATTATATGTTGCTGTTGTTTAACCACTTCCCTAGAATTGAATGTTTTCTTTTTACCTCTAAATCTTAATGTATTTTGATTATTTTCATTATTAAATACAAATAAATGATATATGTGTCATTTATAAGTTTTGGCGGATTTAGATATGTAGTAATTTAAAAGTTTCTGTATTTCACTGTATAAGATATTCCCCATTATTAAGACAATTATTTTAGCAAATGATGCATATCAGAATAAAACAATGTGGAAGTACAAATAATAATTACAAATAATTTCCCATTCCTGATTGAAAACCAGCATTTTATTTGTAACCATCAGCACTGTGTGATTTAAAGTAGCCTTGCAATTACGCTCATCAAATATCTCTTCCTGAATTGTGGTCCCTGGGTTTTTCCTAGATGACCATTCCTATTTTAACTTTTTGTTTTATGGCCCAGTTGAGCAGTCCAGTTTCAGAATCTATTATGCTTTTCAAATATCCCTATGAATAATTTAATTTTAAAATGCATTTCGATTTTTAAAAATGCAAATTCAACCTAATTTGAAAACTGACTTACTCAAAAAAAAAAAAATTGGGACAGGTAAGGAGATTCTCATGTGAGGGTCACTGGTTCAAATCTCTGCCTATCATTAGCTATTATTTTCAGCTAGAAATTCATAAAAATATGGCATGCACAATATCCTTACACTTTTAATTCCACCTTTCTACCATTGCTTAACCCAGAAACATCTCATGTACTTTTCATTCAGCCCAGTCGTGTCTAAATGCATTATGTCTGCTAGACTCTTCTAGAAATCTCAATCATTTCTCTCATAAAAAATACTTTCAGAGATTCTTTCTCAAATTTTCATAAATACACAAGGATATTTTATGGGAAAATCAGTTTACTAAAACGAATGACACATCTGTTTTAAGTTTAAATTTATTTAAAGTAATTTGTATTTTTTATCTTTTTCAGATCTGAGGGTTTAAAATAAGAATGTTACTTCTGAGATGTCATTCCACTATAACAATTAACATGATAATATCATGATATGTAATAAAAATTACAATTTTAAAAAACATCATATACAAAATATTAATTCTCCTTTTGGCCAAATTTTTCCTTCATGTATAATCATAAAAATTTGCCTTTGCTTTATGTTTAATTTTATGTTCACTTTCCCTTGATCATTAACTGTATCAACACAGGAAAATGTCATTTGTGTTTTGCTAGCATTATCTTAGCACTTCGCAGGGATGCAGTGTATGTTAATTCATCCACAAACACCATGTAATATTTGCATCAAATTAGAGATACTTAAAATCATGACACTTGACAAAAGAAAGAGCATGAAATCACTTTGCAGTAAACCCAAACATACAGTTGTCTGACAAGTTTGTGACCAAATGTAATTAATCTTGGAAATGGTCAGCTACTGAAAGGCACAGTTTCCTATATTTCTGGTATTTCAGTCATTGACTCATAAAATAAATCATAGTAACAATTTGGAGTATATATTACAGATATTGGTAGATCATCTTTCAATATTGCTATCCTCTCCAGGAACAGGTGTCAGAAAACGAAGATAATTTGCTAACTATAGATACACTTGCTCAAATGTCACTCATTAATTTATTGTATTACTACTATGTATGGCGAGAATTGGCTGATTAATGCTCATTCTGATTGCCACAGAATGCTCTACAGAGTCAGGTCATAATTTCTAATTTACATAAATTTGCCCGGCAGTTTAGCGTAAACTCTGCTTCCTGGTTACAAATATATATAAAATTAATAACTCTGGAAACTTCTTCAGAGAGGTGTGTAGATTATGTATGGACACATGCAACAGAGATTTGCAAGTTCAGGGTAATTTTCCCTGGAAAACTGATGATTGAGAAAAAACTAAAGTGTGATTATAACAGGATACAAAAAGTTCCCCAGGAAATGGTGCATGGCTCAGTAAGAGAACATTTCAAAAGCACTGTGTATCAGTGATGAAAAGAGCAACGGAGAGCATACTGTAGAAGAGGCAGAACAGGTAGGAAAGGATCTGGGTCCCACCCAGAAAGCAATGGGAAGACTTGAATGGTAAGTAATGGATTGGGGAAGGAGAAGAAACACTCCGTTATGCTATTTTAATAGATTACTTTGTCTTCAGGGAGAGAAATGCATTTGGAGGGCAAGAATGTGGGTTTTGTCAGGTCATTTGGAGAAGACTTCAGATAGAGATAAAGATAGTTGGAATCTTGTTGGAGTAAAATAAAGGGAATGGATACATTAACATCTAGTTGATTGATAAAATAGTAAGTAGTTTTTTGACTTTTGGGGGGTGATTTAGACAATGTCTGAGTTTAGCTATTTTTAGAAGTTGCTGTGCTGGGCACCTGGGTGGCTCAGTCGGTTAAGCCTTTCCCTTCAGCTCAGGTCGTGATCTCAGGGTCCTGGTCCAGAGCTCCACGTTGGCCTCCCTGCTCAGCGGGGAGTCTGCTTCTTCCTCTCCCTCTGCCCCCCCCCCGACTCATGTGCGCTCTCTCTCTTTCGCTCTCTCTCTGTCTCTCTCTTGCAAATAAATAAATAATTTTTTTTAAGTTGCTATGCTTATCATTTACAGATTAAGAAAACTGCCTTTGAATTTTTCACCCCAAAGCACTGTAGATTAAGTTGTTTTTTAAAAATCTACTTCAGTGGCACCTGGGTGTCTCAGTCAGTTAAGCTTCGGACTCTTGATTTCTGCTCAGGTCATTATCTCAGTGGACTGGGCTCCATCATGCATCAAACTCTGTGCTCAGTGGGGAGTCTGCTTGAGATTCTCTCTCTCCCTCTACATCTTGTGTTCTCCTTCTCTCTCTCTCTCTCTCAAATAAATAAATAAATCTTTTTAAAAAATCTATTTTATATTATTTGAGTAAAATAACATAATGGACCATTATGCAAAATAAAGTTGTAAGTTCTTTTTAAAACTTATGTTCTAAAATGCACTCAGTTTTCACCAAAAAATAATCCCCTCATTGTTTCAAAAATTATGCATGAATTTCAGGCTTAACAAAAACATAGTTCTAATATGGCATTCTCTCCTTTTAAAAATTAGATTTATACATTATATATGTTCATTTAAAATTTTTAAAATTAGGTTTATACATTATAAGTGAACATATTAAGTGCACTTTTGGGTAGGTAAATTTAGTAATGTGCTGTTATTTTTAAGGTAGCAAAGATGTCTTACAAAGGACAGTTTCAAAGTCTGAATTTTAAATTGGATTTAAATACGTATGTATGTGTTTGTGTATATGTAGTTATATATGTATATATTTATGTATGTATATTCATTTCATATATACACACCATATACACACAAATACACATTTAAAGGAAACTGTCCTTGTGCTTGAACTTTGTGTAGTGCTTATTTCATCCTAAAGCAGTGAACCTTATGATGATTTAAAAATTAATTAATAATCTAAGTAAGTTCATTATCATTTAAGATCTATTTTAGCTACACATTTTAATGTTCTGTTTTTGTTGCAGAGCTATTTAGACACAGCCATTCATGGATAATAAGTCATTTATTCCTCATTAAATGTTAGGATGGATGTAGATATTCATTACAGCTAGACAACAGACTCATTTAACTGCATACAGTACATGATTATATACCACACCAGTGACTAGAATGCAAATTCTATTTCACATTAGCTTCATTTTTAGCCGAAGTATTTGCCAATAACTCAGATAGTCTCCTTTATAGCTGATTGTTTCCTTTTAGCTTTTATGCCAGAAAATCTCCAAGTTTTTATTTTTAAAAAGGAAAAAATAAAGGGAAAAAAGAGGAGGAAAAAACCCAAATGTTGTAGACAGACTAAAGCATGTAATTTAGAATGATAATTCTCTGTGCAGTGACTCACATGTTCTCTTAAAATTTGTCTTTGAAACCATGTTTTCCCCTGTTGGAAATTTATGCCCTAGTCAGCTTAACCTTAAACCAGATGAATTTTAGCTTTTAAATGCAGAAGACCTTAGCAAATCATCATAGAACTGGTCACAGTTGCAAACTTTATTTGAGCCTACAGTGAAATTCAGGAATTTACCACCTTCCTTCTACAAATAATGGAATACCACTTTACATTACATGAAAGTATATTAAAAATTTCTCATGATGTTGCATTTTTTTTTCTGTATAGCAATAAATCCATCCTCTAAAAATCAATGGCAAATCATTTTGTTAATACTATATGCCTAGGAGATAGGCAACATTAAGGTTACAAAACATGGATTTGGAAATATTTTATCCATTGTGGAGGATATACCCTTGCTGGAGAAACACACTTTATAAATAGTCATGGTAGCGTATGTGTAATTAAATTTTAACTTCTATCATACTGGGTATTTAATACAACTAATGTGTGGTTTACAAAATCATCAAAGAGAATAATTCTTAAGAAAACTTCAGAGTGAAAATGATATTAAAATATAGGTTGAAAAAACATAGATAAAATACAGGTTGAAAGTTATATAAAATAGGCAAAAAAATAACAGGGCAATCCAGATAAACAATAGCCACAATATGTGCCAAGTTAAGGATGCACAATAGTCAGGTAAACAAGATAACTGGAAGAGCCTGATGATAGTAATTTGTTTTATGGTAGATTTAGACAAAGAAATAAATGGAATTTCAAGATCCCTTCACCTAACATGACTACTTTTTAATAAAATGGGAAAAAATATTTTCAGATCTAATTATTTTACCAACCTTAAGAAAGAAGTGATAGTAAGGGACATTATATATTTTTAAAAATATCAAACCTCATATCAAACACAGTTCATCAACAGATAATCTATATGTACTTTACTAGCAATTCATTCTACATTGAAACATTATGAAAATGTATTTTTAAAGTATGCTGCACTAAAATTGAATAAGCTATAATAGAGTCACCTTATTTAAATATTCACTTAATTTACAAAATGATCTCGTCAATTCACATTGCATATCACTATGTTGGCTGATAAAAGAGAGGGGAAGTATGGAGCGCATCATCTACTTCCCTTAACTCCTGAAAGACAGCTAAATTTTCCCATTCGCTTTCTTACTAATCCCAGAAACATTTCAGAGATTTTCTCAATGCAACTACTGACAGCTATTAACTAAATGAGCAGATATGCACCTGAACTGAGATCTGTACACTATGTCTGGTTTTAAACATTTATCCAGACTAAAATAAAAGAGTAAATAATCCAAAAAATCATTTTTATTCCAAAATATGAATTGTGATTCTCCATTGTTCTTTATCTCCACGGTTGCATATTATGTGGTCTCCATACGATCTCCATAGAGCAATTTGAACCTTTTATTTCCATTAAGTAAAATACACATATCAAAATGAAAGTCCAAGTTGACCAGTGAGTGCAATATTAAAAGTCTTGCAGTCCTCACATCCTTTGATAGGCCCTGTCCCCCAGAGCAATCTACCTTTGCCTATTTAAATTGTTTGAAAGTTTGCTTCTTTTCTTCTAATATGCTACTACCCTATTTCTTGAATCATCAAACTTAAACAAAATTAATTGAAATGTCCATCTGATAAAGTGATGAATTTTCACATATTCTCTTCTAGTACTTTTTTTCATTTATCAATTTAATGTTTTGTTCATTAGATTTTATCCCAGTGTGCAATGTAGGATATAGATATAACTTTATTTTATTTTTTCCAACTGGTTAGTCAGTTGTCACATCACACTTCAGAGAATAATTTATCTTTTCTGCATTGGATTGAGATTTCCTAAATTTCCAAAATAGTTTAGCTCTAGTCCTGGATAAGCTTTCTCGGCTTATTTCTATTAAAATTCATCTTAAAAAATAAAAAAAAAATAAAATTCATCTTGTCTAGCCCATGGATGCATGATTTTTATATACATGTTATTAAACTATATATAAACTACATGTTGAAAACTGCACAAATCTTAACTATAAGAGAATGATAATTTTCACAACATACACACTCCCTATAGTACCATCAGATCAAAAAATGGTTTATTACCAACCAATTGTCTTTTCTACACTAACCTCTGTTTACACTAACCTCTGTTCTCTCAACTATCACCATTAATTATTTTTGCCTGTTTTTGAATAATAAATTAATGCAGAGATAGAAATGTCTGGCAAGTTTTGCCCAACATAATGGTTGCAAGATCCATTCATGCTGTTGCTCCGGGAAGTAGTTCATTCATTTTCATTTTATGAATATACAACAATGTATTTATAAATTATATTGCTTATGAACATTTGCATAATTTGCACTTCGAGGCTTTTAAAAATATGGCTTCTGTGTGCAGTCTTGACATATCTATTTGCGTAGAAATATATGCATTTATGTTCCATACATCTAACTTGTATTTACTTAGTCATGGGTATTTATATGTTCGTCTTTAGTGGATATGCAGCCAAACAGTTTTCCAAGTGCATGCGTTGATGTGTACTTCTAGCAGTGTATGAAAGATGCACTTGCTCAATATCTTTAAGATTTGGTATTTACATCCTTCATTTCTATCCTTTTTTGGATTTGAGCCAAGAGCTGTTTGTAGTAATCCTTTATTATCCTCCTAACGTCCATGAGATTAGTAATCAGGACCTGTTTCATTTCTAATATTAATTATTATTTAGTGTCTCCTTTTTTTTTCTTTGCATAGCCTGGTTAGATATTTATAAATTTCATTGATCTCTTGAGAGGTACATATTTTAGTTTCGTTAATATTCACTATTGTTGTTGTTTTCATTTTTATTCATTCTTTTATTATTTATTTTCTTTTGCTTGCTTTAGGCTTAACTTCTTTAGCCTAAGATGGGTCTTAGGTTATTCATTTCAGATATTTCTTCATTAACAAAATATATTTTTAGGTGTTATAAATCTTCTAATACTGATTTCACTGCATTCCACAAATTTAGAGACCTGTTGTATTTTTAGTTTCATTTAGTTCAAAATATTTGTTAAGTTCTCCTGACACCATTATTATTTACAGATGTGTTATTTAATTTCCTAGTATTTGGAGAATTTTACAGTTACCTTTCTGTTATTGACACCTATTAAGGGAAGCCTACTAAGAAAGAGTATGTGTCTTGCAGCACTTTCAGCTGTATCCCCCAAAGCATTGCTAATGTGGTAGTAGAGTAAGCACTGGTGGAGTGGGGGAGGTAGCCTGCAATCTTATGATTAATTCTCAGTCTTTTACTGGACTGTGCTGTGGAGATTTAACTTTAACAAGTCTTCATAGCTCTTTACTCCTCCACCCCTCCTTTTAGATTAGAGAGAAAGGCTAGAGGGGAGTGGTACCAGATAAATAAATGTCCATTCCCCATGAGGTAATGTGTCTCATAAAGTTTTTTTCTCATTTAGATCAGGTCTTTGGAATATTCCCCTGTTAAATCAAATCATAATGCTTTTACTGGAATCTAAACTGATTTTTTATAAGAAACTTCTATATTCTTGCCTAAGTTAATTATTACATTCTTAAGGTCCTTATTGATACTTAGAGGTATATTTTTACAATTTAAATTTTCTAGGTGATTAAAGATATGCTATTGGTATTTGCAACCTCTTGCTTCATTTGGAAAATTTGCCAAACTTTTTTATTTGTTTCATTGGGTGTGTTGATTTTCTAATTAAGATACTACTCTTAACAAGTAAGGGCAGTGCATCCTTCCTCTTGTAAGCCTCACAATGTTTTACTTTTTTTTAATTGCAAATACCTCCAATGCAAATAATTCAATAGTAGTGGACACTCTTTTCTTGCTCCCAAAAAATGCATCTGGTATCTCCAATAAGTATGTTCACTGTCATTTTTTGTTTATAAATATTAACAATTTAAAATTTTTCTTTCAATCTTTACTTGGTAAATATTTTAAATCACAAGTGTTAAATTCATCAAATAATTTACATCATTTGAGATTACCATATGACTGCATTGTCAATTGATTTTTTGACTTTTATCCTTATGTTTTCTTTTCTTTTTTTTTTTAAGATTTTATTTATTTATTTGACAGAGAGAGACACAGAGAGAGAGGGAACACAAGCAGGGGGAGTGGGAGAGGGAGAAACAGGCTTCCCGCGGAGCAGGGAACCCAATGCGGGGCTCCATCTCAGGATCTTGGGATCATGACCTGAGCCAAAGGCAGCCGCTTAACCGACTGAGCCACCCAGGCGCCCCTATCCTTAGGTTTTCTGTTGGGAAAAGAGCCTTACATTTCCAGGATAAATATTACTTGATCATGATGTTTTATTATTTAATACAATGTCAAATTCAGAATACATTGTTTGTAAATTAAATTGAATCAGAAAGCCTAAGTGAAATGGGCTTCTAATTTTCTTTTATTATAATCTATGTAAGACAATACAACTTTTTAATCAGGTTTTTCTAGTTCTCTAGTGTACACTGAATTCATGCTAGATTTTCATACAGCCTTCAAGTTAGAACTTCACATGCTTTGTGCTCCTAGGTTACTATTTTTATTCTATGTTTTCTTTTCTTGATTATTTTGGATAGTAGATATATTCAGAATTAATTCACATTGGAACAGTCAATGAATTATATAATAAAACTGTTGTTAAACTTAACTAAGGCCAGCCCATAAGCTGTTAACTGTGCATTTTCTCTTTTACATAAATGGATAAGGAAGCTACAGATATCTAACCTAGTTGTGAAAGCAAACAATTTTTGAGCTATACATTAGCCTTAGGATTTGAAACAAGTGAGGGAACAACAGATGCCTCAAGATTAATCAACACTTAAGATTCTCCATAGTAGGGGCACCTGGGTGGTTCAGTTGGTTAAGCGACTGCCTTTGGCTCAGATCATGATCCTGGAGTCCCAGGATCGAGTCCTGCATTGGGCTCCCTGCTCAGCAGGGAGTCTGCTTCTCCTGCTGACTTTCCCCCCTCTCATGCTCTCTATCATTCTCTCCCCCTCAATAAATAAATAAAAATCTTTAATTAAAAAAAAAAAGATTCTCCATAGTATAGCTAACATGGGAAATCTCATCAATATGTATTTCCCATCAACTGGGGGTGCTGGTCAAATCGACTGGCATAGTGATTGGCAATCCCCACTCAAATATTTATTCTTGGAGATTTGTATGTCTTCCTGTACCTATTTTTTTCTGCCCTACTTTACCCATACGGAAGATAACAGAATCATGTTCTCTAATTCTTTTGTAAATGTGATGAAATGATTTGGTTAAGAATGTAATATAAACGTAATCTAGATAATGCAATGGGACAAACCCAAAGCTATATCCAATAAAACAGTATTGATACCTAAAATATTGTCACTGAAAGGCAGCAAGAAATGAATTTTATTCCATATGAGACTAGTACTTCAAGTAGTTTTCTTTATAAAGATTATATTTATGCATTAATCCCAGGTGGCATAAAAAAGTAAAAAGTTGTAAAAACCACCAATTGCACTTTCTAATAAACGCAATCATAATAATAACTTCTTAAAAAAAATGTTAGAGGCAATGGAAATAAAGACCCTTGATTATAGTTCTATAGATTACTTGATGCTATGTTGTACTACACAACTTTTAACTGGTAAATACTCTCAGGAAATTCAGTGAGAAAAAAATCATCTGATTATGTGGGAAATGATATATTATGACTGTTAAAAATGTATTTATAATAATTAATTTTTACTGAGCTACTCACTGAAAAAATGGAAACACACACAAACTGAATTCAATCTGTTATGTTTTAATTAATTCATCTTTTTTCAGACAAATTTTTCCCCTTTATACCTCGTTTACCCAATTTTTTCTTTAAAATTTGTACTTGCATTCTGAAAATATTTAAAATGTCTTACTTGCTGTTTCTGATTTGCAAACCAAATAAAAATGTGCAAATATTTCATTTGTGTAAATTCATTCTTAGTAGAAATATTTTTAGAGATTTATTAGATACCAAAGTAAAATTTTGGCTGATAATGTATGTTTCATCTACTCCTTTTGCCTTATCAACATATAGGAAAGCAGTAAGCTTACTTCTGCTTTGAAATATACTTTTCCAGGGGCGCCTGGGTGGCTCAGATGGTTGAGCGTCTGCCTTCGGCTCAGGTCATGATCCCAGCGTCCTGGGATCGGTCCCTGCATCGGGCTTCCTGCTCAGCGGGGAGCCTGCTTCTCCCTCTCCCTCTGCCTCTCTCCCTGCTCATGCTCTCTCCCAATCTCTCTCTCTCTGTATCTCTGTGTCTCAAATGAACAAATAAAAAAATCTTTAAAAAAAAAATAAAAAAAAATAAAAAAAAAAAAAAGAAATATACTTTTCCAAAAACTCCAACAAGAAGTCAGTCTGAGGCTTGGGTCATTGTTGGTATCAACTATAATCTTGTAATGAGCTACAAAATTGATGCAGTGGAGAATTTATATGGTGAAAACATATATATTTGTTGCCCAGACATTTGTTGACACTACAAAAATGACAAAAAAAAAATCATTTTAGAGGTTTGATTAAGTGGAGTTACATATTTTTTTCATTGTTCTTATTTCACAGTGGATATAAATAGTGGCTGTGAACAATTTGGTTGTCAAATTAACTGTAGAACTTTAAAAAAGAGAGAGAGACATTTTTGTGGTAATGTTTTACAATTATATTCTATTTCTCTCCAAGATCTCATATGCAAACCTAATGGCAATTCCAACGTTATTTAATGCTTACAATAGAGATAATTCATGTAGAATATTTAGGACTATTCAAGTCTTATAGTGATCAACAAATATTAGCAAATTAACAAATAATAATTGTTCATCTTTCTCTTTAGATATTAGTAGTGGTGGTGGTAGAATAGTCTTATTTGAAGTATAACTATAGTAATAGTACTGCTGAAAGCAAGTTAATACTTATTTTAAATACAAATATGCCTGTTTATTATTGGAAAATAAATGGAAGTCCCCGTGAATAGATAAGAAAATAACAAGATGATTAAAAATGATCTTCTAACAACGTATGTATTCTTTAGTGTTAATGGAGAAATGACTTCTTGACTCAGATTTGAATTAACATATTTATGCAAGATAAATTCTATACAAGAGTAGAGAGAATTTTTTTATTGAAATGATTGTTCCTGTCCAAGAGAAACTGATGCTCATTAATGTCGCTGATTTTTAGAAAATCCGTATAATTCTGGGTACTTAAAAATTAGCACATTATGTGAGTTCTGGTGCCTTTAATTGCTATGTTTTAATATAAAATTAATTATATAAGGATGATAACTACATACCTTAATGTTCTCTAAATTATTCCCATTAAGCTATTTAATTATTTTATAGGTTCTCTATTCTTCATTCAGCCTTGCACATTATAAATTTTTTTTATTACATGTTCTTTGCCTTTTTATTGTTGTTTAGGATATTATTTCCTATTTTTTAGATAGCCATATTCCGCAGATATTAATATTTAAATATATTTGTTATATAAGAATACAAAATGATACAGCAGCTATATAGATGTGCATATGTATGTATGTGTGTGTATTTTATGTATGTCCATATGTATGTATATGTATGCATGTGTATATATTTTTTCTTTCCACCAACTCATTTTGAGCTGAATAGTTGAAAAAAATTCCTAATTGAGACAGTTTAATCTGGATCCCACCTAACCCCTCTGATGACAAAAGAAAAGCAAGAGTAATATCATAAGCACTTTGGCCCCTAGTAACAAAAACATCAATGCAAGGATGAAAACTATTTTGACTTACCAGTCATATTTGATTTTTATCCAATGATGATTTTTTTCTTCCTTCTGCTGACAAGAAAAAAAACGTGCTTGGTTCCAACATTAAATAACATATTTTATTTATAGCCAGGCAGGCTTGAAATTCTTCATTTTAAATCCCTGCTGAACTTTAGAGAAACCTTTAAAAACTCAATTACAATTATACCAGGCTTTTACCCCAGCCTTCAGAGTCCAGAATTCAAATGCTCAGGGAAAAGCAACCAGTGCTAAAAATCTATGGGACCATATGAGTGTCTTAAATGAGAGCTATCCCTAAGCTTTGACTGCAAAACAACATGGACAGTGTTCCTTTTCCTAGGAGAAAATGTTGGGTGGTATTCAAATGAAAATGGTTGCTGATTGCTGCACATGAAATAATTCTATATTGGGAGATCTTTTTAGTGGATTTTTTTTTAATTTCCATTATTGGAATGGCAATTTATCTGATTAACTTTTTAAGGATCAGTCCTCAAAATTACTAATCAAAGTAACATTAAAGCAAACTAAATAACTTCTCAACAGTTACTTTTTTTAGAGAGCATTTTCTAAAAGACAGCTTAGTAGCCATAAGTCCATATGGCTATTACACTTCTATTTTACTTTTAACTGAATTTAGAGGATGGAGAAAAAGTATATTCCTAATTAATGAAGACAATAATTGTTGTGAGATAATTAATCATAGAGATTTTCCAAAGAGTGTAACTAATCACAGAAGTAGACATTCTTCCTCAAAAATTCATTTATTTCTTAGAAACTTTATTTTTTTTAAGATTTTATTTATTTATTTGACAGACAGAGACACAGAGAGAGAGGGAACACAAGCAGGAGGAGTGGGAGAAGGAGAAGCAGGCTTCCCGCGGAGCAGGGAGCCCCATGCGGGGCTCAGTCCCAGGACCCTGGGATCATGACCTGAGCCAAAGGCAGACGCTTAATGACTGAGCCACCCAGGCACCCCTCTTAGAAAGTTTAAATGAAGAATTAGTTGTGTTTATTTTTGTCTCTAAAGAAAAGGACAAAGCTTGTAATTTTGATAGGAAAACAAAAGGGTATAAATAAATAAATTATAATCTTTTTAAAAATATTTCTCAGTACTAAAGACTTAATGCTACTTATATACAATGCTTCTCTCCCCCGCCACCCCCCCGCTTGTCCTCTCTCTCACTATCTCTCTCTCTCACTCGCTCAAATAAATAAATAAAATCTTTAAGGGAAAAAAAAAGTCATTCCTAAGGGGCACCAGAGTGGCTCAGCCGGTTAAGCGTCTGACTCTTGATTTCGGCTCAGGTCATGATCTCAGAGTCCTGGGATTTAGCCTTGCATCAGGTGGAGTCTGCTTGAGATTTTCTCATCCTCTCCCTCTGCCCTTCCCCCTTCAAATAAGTAAATAAATCTTTTTTTTTTTAAGTCATTCCTAAAAAACAAAAATTATAACGTTCCTCTAGCTTTTGGTGATTATTACAAACATTATATGCTCTGTATTGAATAAGTATCTTTTGGCATAAAATAGTTGGAGGGCTTTATATTATCTGCATTTGATCCAGAATGATATAGTCAGGTTAAATTATTTTCTAAAAACCAATCCCAGTTAATTTGGGGCAGCAATGTACTCTGTTATAAAACTACAGTCATTGGTCTATTTTGCAATCATGGTGATTCTGTGACACAGTGTGAGCCAATTAGGCACACATATAAGTCTACTAGGAAATTCTGCATGAGTTTTCCTACCCTAATATGTCTGCCTCCTATTGCCCTTTGCATTATTATTTTTTTAACTTATTTCACTGCACGAAATTGTCTTAATGGCTGAATCTCTAACAATCACCATGTGGCCCCACAGGAAAAAAGCTAAGACAAATACAAAAATCTTGGCCTATCAACTTTGGGCCTTTGAATCATTGCAGTAATCTCCTTTTGGACATCTTAAGACATTGGGGGCATCGGGGAGAACCATTTTCAAGTTATTGTCAAATTATCTGTCACTTATACCTTATAGCTAACACAACTCTTTAATGGATATGAGATTTTTCTGGTTCATGCAGAAGTTTCAGTTGCAAGCAGCAGAAGCTGACTGTCTATGAATAAGCAAAAATGGATTCAGTAAAAGAATATGAGGTAGTTCCAATAATTGTTTTGAGGGATAGAAAACAAACACCAGGAACTGTGCCTAAAAACATATATATTAAAAAATGACCTGAAGACAGCACAACTGCTGTTTCTCAACTGAAGCTATCTCTTCTTGAAATACACAGAATACCAGACTGTCATTACTGCTGCCATCAAGGCTGATGATTTGGCTATCACTTAAAAGGAGTGTTACGAACCTTTATCACCTTACTCATTTCCAAACTTAAGTTTGTAGTGTTTCTGATTTGAGAGTCTCTTTTTCCAAGTCTGTATACTAGCTGGAGATGAGTCTAGGAATTTCTGTTTCTGGGATTTGCTTCTGTGTGCAAGGGCCATAGGCTGGAAATCTTCCAGTTGTAACTAAGGATGTTCAACCTGCTGAGTAATCAGAAACTTGACAGATAATTACTACACTGTATATGATTCTTTGATCTTTAAACTGACAATTTACATGATCAAATTTGTGTTTAGGTTAAGTATAAAATAAGTATTGTCATTCCATGATCTTATAAATATACTAATGATATATTTCAAGTCTATATAATTTATGAATTTTTCAATACTTAAATACTGAGAAACACAGTATCTACATGCAACTATACACATATAATCATGCACGTAAACATCTAAATCCCTGAATTATTAACATGAAAATTAACTAAAAAATGATGGCTTAACCCATATATGAGAAATTAAATAATCAATAGAACCTAAGGTAGAACATGGTGACTATAGTTAATAATAATGTATTGTATACTTGAAATCTGCTAAGAATAGATCTCAATTGTTCTCATCACAAAAAAAAGGAGGGGATAAATTTGTGAGTTGACAGATATGTTAATTGGCTTGATTGTGATAATTAGAAGCAAAAGAAGGAAAAGGAGCAATGAAAGGACTTTTTTTTTTGGATACAGTATCACTCATAATAAAAAAAATGGATCATACTTTATAGCCTCTACATAAAATAAAATTATCTAGCTTAAGTGAAATAGTTGGCTTAATGCTGAAAGGACAATGAGTAGGTAAGTTTATATGTTTACTTTTTTTTTTAAGATTTTATTTATTTATTTGAGACAGAGAGAATGAGAGACAGAGAGCATGAGAGGGAGGAGGGTCAGAGGGAGAAGCAGACTCCCTGCCAAGCAGGGAGCCCGATGCGGGACTCGATCCCGGGACTCCAGGATCATGACCTGAGCCGAAGGCAGTCGCTTAACCAACTGAACCACCCATCCGCCCCTGTTTACTTTAAATATAATTGAAATACCTATCCAGTAGTTAAGGATAAAACCTATACTAAGTTTTAAATTTCTGTGAATAAATCTTGGCTTTAAAACAGATATTAGATTCCAATAGCAATAAAATTTCAATAGACATTGTTTAGTGTTTCCTTCAGTCTTAGATTAAATCTTAAAGTTTTAGTATCTGAAAACAAGTTCAGGAAATTCATAGAAAATAAGAAAAGAGAAATAACCCAAAATTGCATTAGTTAACAGAATTTGAAAGGTTCCCATAATGCCATAAAACTTATGTCCATAGAATATTCTCTTTAAAGTATAAATTAGACTCAAATATCTGCAATGGAATTCTTCACATTTAATCTTAAAAACTTATAAACAAAAAACCAAGTAAACACTAATGTCCCACTTCAATAATTTGTTTGACAAAGAATACCATAAGAACGTTTAAAAAATCAAATATAAATATGGAATGATTAAGTGCTAAAACAAAAATTCATTTGTAAGAATAAAATTCACTGAAAAGTAAGCTAAAAAATGGACTTAAATTCCTGAAAGTGTGAAGCTTTCATTTTCACATCTGGATCACATACTTGAAAGTTGTAATTATGTTGAAAGTCAGTTAATCCTAATTAGAAGTGGAATATACTTTTTTTTTTTGATGGGTTAGTTTCTGTAGCTAAAACTGATTATTCATATCTGATATAATATGTTTTTTCTCTATGTCCTTGTTTAATTCTATTTCTATGCCATACTGATTTTATTTACTTTCTTTTGTACTGCTAAGAAGTCTTTTTATTGTCTTTTTATTTTTAATAAATTTCTGTTATCTTAATGTTGTTAATATTTTAAGAATTTAAAGATTTCCGGGGCGCCTGGGTGGCTCAGTCGGTTAAGCGACTGCCTTCGGCTCAGGTTATGATCCTGGAGTCCCGGGATCGAGTCCCACATCGGGCTCCCTGCTCGGTAGGGAGTCTGCTTCTCCCTCTGACCCTCCTCCCTCTCATGCTCTCTCTATCTCATTCTCTCTGTCTCAAATAAATAAATAAAATCTTAAAAAAAAAATTTTAAAAAAAAAAAAAAAAAAAAGAATTTAAAGATTTCCACTCAGAATTGAGGATTAATATAGGCTAATTGACTTACCTGTACACAGGTGTGTCAGAGAGAAGGGGCAACTGGAATGTATGCTTTAAACAGAGTCTTATAAAAAATGGTTTACCCATACTTAGATGCAGATATTTGAAATTTATTTGTCCCTTATAAATTTGAAGGAGTGAGCTTTTAACATACTCATCAGGAAAATTTCTATTTGATTGAAGATATTGTTTAACTCTACCTTTATCACAGAAGTGAACAGGTTTTTATCCCAGCAGATATCAAGCTCCTTAATTTTTTAACAAGAAAGGGATATCAAGTTAACTATTTTTATACATGGATACACTTTCAACAAGTAATCAACAATATTGACTCCCTACTATCTCCAGAAAATCACCTCAAGACTATGTATTTCAGATTCTATCAAAGACATATGTGTGAAAAAAAATATTTGAAAACACTGCATCACAAGAATGGTAAAGTACACTTTAAAATTTACCTTCTGATGTTATCACCTCCTAATCTCAATTATTCTGATTGGGGTACATACTTATTTTTAAATATTTTACAAATATGTACATTTATGAATTAAATATAGTAAATAAAGTAAAATAAACTTATGAACCATAGTAAATTGCCAATATTTGATCATTATGACCTATAAACCCAAGAATTATGATTTATAGTTGTACTTCCTTAATTTATATAATTAATATCATTTCTTTCCTGCTTCTTACTGCTTTTATTTTTGTACTCAATACTGTGTTGTGATTAATTACTACTATGCAGCTATTTATTAATACAAAATATTTTCAAAAGATATACAGTATATTATTTACTCAGTTCATAATTTATATACATTCATGTTATTTTATAATTTATTTTTGGTTTGCAAACAATTGTACAATTATCTTTATACACTCCAATTTGTGCACATATGTCAAAATGACTCGAGTATATACAAAGAGATATAATTGTTATATATACTTATTCCTACCCTAAATTATGTCTCTGAATTTAGTTTCACCACCAGGATACACATCTGGTCTATATAATTCTAGCACCTTGTAGAATTGCTTCACTGAGTTACGCTTAATGTTTTGTGCCCATCATTAACAGTAGTCTCACATAAAAAATAGCATTGTGGAATGTACTCAAGCATCCATTGCAGAAAATGCTGTCGTTGCCTAATCCTTTAGTGTTTTGCTATACTTCCCACAGAAATTATTCCATTTTCTGAATTATCTCTAATGATAATGTATTACAAGAGAATGATTATGAATTCAATAATTGAAAGGAATCTATTCCATCATTTTCTATTTTACTCTGTTAACCAAAATGACAACTGAAGTTTAATTAAAACAATTTTGTTGGTGTTTTAGATGTGTATGTTTGCTTCACTTTACTAATTCTGTCCATACTATTCTTATCCAAAATTTATTATTCACATGATGTATTTATTATTTTATCAAGTATTTAGAAAGCCACAGTGATTTCCAATGATAGGCTTGAATAATATCAGTCTTAATATCTAATATCTACCTTTTCTCTTGGTGTGTAAAATAGTATATTTTACACCTAGCAGAATATATATTAATAATTTGAAGGTAAAAGGAAATGTCATTTCTTCTTGAAAGCAGCATGAACAGCAAACAATATAGCTAGATGAGACCGGCTTTCCACAGGTATAATTTCATTTCAAGTGATGTGTAGTAAATTAGATACTCATGAGGATAGTTTGCCCCCACCAGTGTTCTCAAAGGCCCATTAATCTAAGTGTAAATTAATATAAAATGAGAAGAATCTTAGAAACCATTCCAGGTTAATAACAAATGTGCTTGGACATGTTCATTCAGTCTACATAATGGAAAACTCAAGATAAAATCTGAATAATGATTCTTCCAGCATTATTTAAGGGAAAGAATGAGAAGCTCTGGAAGGCATGGGAATTCTGGAAATTATAAATGAGTTTTCCAAAGTATTTTATATATTCTTTAGGAAAGTGTATAGTGATCAACCCTTCAAAATTCAATTGCATATTATGAGTACACGAAAAAGTACTTCCTAGGGCGTGATGTTAGTGAGATGGCAGAATAAGAGGTCCCCAGCTTCTGTTCCCACAAATAAATGATAATCTGGTAGCCATCCATGAACAAAAGTGCATTGATGGGAGCTTTGGAATCCAGGTAGAAGGATGCAAAACTTCAGTGAAGCTGAAGAACAAGGAACGCAGCTTTGAAAAAGCAAGTCTGCGCTCCGGTGGCAAGCTTGCCAATGCGGTCCCTTCTGCAAACCAAAAGCAGACCTATTTCCTTTATAGACTTGGCTACAGATCTACTTGGCTTAGATCTGCAAGGAATCCGATCCACTAAGGGACCCAGCAATAGTCATACCTCCCCATACCCTTGGTGATTGGCCCAGTGGCTACGGATCTGATTGCAGATCCTGCAATGGCCCTGTGACCTGGCTCTTGTACCACTCTACCACAGTCCCAGAGCAGTCCTGCATGGCCAGGTGCATGTCCAGGCACAGTGCAGGGACCCAGAAGGACCCACACCCATCTAGTTCCCTGGTAAAAGGCCCACTGTCTGTCCACGGTGGCCCCGTAAGTGGGCCCATTAACTGGCCTGTTGCCTGAGTCACTCTCATCCACTGGGGGATCTGACAGGAACCACGTCTGTCCATGCCCTGGTAACAGGCCTGCTACCTGCAGACTCAACTGTAGACCTGGGAACAGCCATATGACCTGACAGCCCTGCTTGTCTAAGGTCCCAGACGCAGTCCCATCAGTCTGGGGATCTGGCCAACAGGTATGTGAAAAGGTGCTCGACATCACTGATCATCAGGAAATGCAAATAAAGTCCACAATGAGATATAACCTTATACCTGTTAGAATATCGATATTAAAAAGATAAGAGCTGGGAAGCCTGGGTGGCTCAGTTGGCTCAGGTCAGCGGGGAGCCTGCTTCTCCCTCTGCCTGCCGCTCCCCCTGCTTGTGTGCTCTCTCTCTCTGTCAAATAAATAAATAAAATCCTTTAAAAAATAAGAAAGGACAGATAACAAGGATTGGTGAGAATGTGGAGAAAAGGGAACCCCTGTGCACTGTGGATGGAAATGAACATTGGTACAGCCATGAGAGAAAACAGGATGTATATAATTAAATAATTATAATTACATAATTGAATGAAAATAAACTTTAAAGGAGTAATTTTAAAATACATTTTAATTGGTTAGTATATGTTTACAGCTCCTGTGAGTTCTAAATTCTTGACTTGAGGTGACTCATAAGAAAAAGTTTATCTTATACTGCATAGAGGTCTATTTCCTACTAATCATGTGTGTTTTCTTTTTTCTACCCCATCAATGGCAGCCTGAGTGTACCACATCTTTTCTAAAATTTATTCTTACAAAAATAATAAAATATAAATCACTCTGGAAGTAAAGGAAAAAAGGATTACCAGATTATATATTGAATGTAACATATATTAAAATTATTTGTTGTTTAATTTCAATTTCAACTGTGTCTTTTTTTCTCTAAACCTAGAAACCCTAGAAAATATCAAATCAACCAACACAAAATTAACTGAAGCTTTGACATATGACCACTTTATAATCTGGCAACCAGTACAAAGTATGCAGCCATAAAGTCTAATCTCTATTTTTTCTTTAAAATAACATCTTGAATTAATAGTGCATCTGCATTTATTGTTCCACCTATCTGGAAACCTGTCAAGTGCCCAGTGAATTTAACACTATCCTGAATTTGATCCTATTAAAATACAGAACTACTGATGTAGCTTTTTTTAATATGTGAAGCACTACAATATTTACTCCATTGCTTTTAGAATTCCATGATTCTATTTTATGATAACATGAAGCTGATTAATGCATTCATTCAGCAAATACTTACTGAGCATTTACCATGTCTCATTTTCTTAATAAATTCAGTACTCTACTCATGGTTTCTGCTTCAAATATACTTGTCTAACTGACCAGATCCAGTTATTTGGAAAGAAAAAAACCCTCCTGTATGAACACTGAAACCTGTTATGGGTTGAATTCTATCCCCCAACAAAGCTAAGTTGACGTCCAAACCACCAGTACCTCAAAATGTGACCTTATATGGACATAGGAGCTTTACAGAGGGAATCAGTTTGAAGTTAGGCTATTAGGGTGCTCCCTAATCCAATATGGCTGGTGTCCTTCCTAACGGGGAAATTTGGACACAGAAACAGACACATATAGAAGGAAGGCAATGTGAAGAGGAACAGGGAGAACACCATATGAAGCTGAAGGCAAAGATTGAAATTATGTTGCCACAAATCAAGGAATGTCTGGGACAACTAGAAACTGGGGGAGGCAAAGGAAACACCCTCTCCAAATTACAGAGGGAACATGACCCTGCCGATGCCTTGATTTTGTACTTCTAGTGTCCAGAACTGTGAGACAGTAAGTTTGTGTTGTTTTAAGCCACCAAGCTTTGGTACTTTGTTATGGCAGCCCTAGGAAACTCACAGAAAGCCCATTTAATAGACAGCATAACTTACTCTCCTAGATCTGTCCTGATATGTTCTTAACATTTTACCTCAGGTAATATTTTATAATACTGAATCATAAAATTCTGAGTTCCTTTGTATTTGCATAACTTGACCAGCAAAATATACATAGTTGGGATGATCTATAATATTTTTAATGTGTTTATTTTAAAAAAAAATACTGAATGCTGACCATATGCCAGTCACTTTTTTTAAGGTTTTACAGAGAAAACAGTGATCATCATCATCATCATCATCTCAAGATTTTCAGACTCATGGAGCTTTCATTAAAATAGACTCATCAAATAAAGGTCAAAAAGAGATTTAATATAACCAAGATGCGAAATAAAATTAGACATGTTACTGTTTTTGTTATTGCATATGTATCTCTATCCCTGTCCTGATCCTTATTTCTATGTCTATATTTATCTCTATCTAAATTGTATCTTTATCTCTATTTCTTTTTTTTAGAAAGATTTATTTACTTAGAGAGTGTGAGCAGGGGGAGAGAGAGAATCTCGAAAAGACTCCCCACTGAGCATGGAGCCCAATACAGGGCTCGATCCCAGGACACCAAGATCACGACCTGAGCTGAAACCAAGTCAGATACTTAACTGAGTCACCCAAGTGCCCCTATATCTATTTCTGTACACACATTATCTAAGTATTTAGAAATAAAGAGGAGAAAGGCTTTATTTTCAACAGAAAAAATACTATTAAGTTGATGGAATTAGAAATCTATGTACCCAAAGATAGTGCCACAATGCATAGTCCTCTAATACTAATATTAGAATTTCACTTGTACATTATGCAATGTAATATAACTGTGATTGATCATGTAATTCTTGGAGGAAAATCATAAACTTTGTATTGCTATTCAGAAAATTTAATTAAAATGCCAATAGCATCTTAGGATTTACTTTTAGAATAATCAGAAACTAAAATTATTCTATCTTGCATTCAGAGTTTTGCCATAAGAAAATGAAAGCAATTTTAGCAACACAATAATATCAAGACAATGAGGCATCACAATGGTTATGTCATCATGAACTAACTGATTTCATATTGACTTTGTGAATTCCAAAGCACATGATATTACCTCTGTCTAAACAAAAATGTTGATGTTGAAATAAACATGCTTTTGGAAAAAATAAATAAATAAACATGCTTTTGATTACTTTCATGTATCTAAATATACGTTTTCTCTTTTAATTAATGAAGTATATCTCTTTCAGCCATAATCATATCAGAAGTTTTATTTTAAACCAAACTTAAACAATACTAATTTTATACTTCCAGAGGTATAATATCTCAGTTGATAGAAAGATAGACTATAATAACACATTTTGTAGCACTTACTGTGTGCCAGACATTATTCCAAACAAAATATATTTAGGTGATATGTGTGTGTATGTGTATGTTTCCATACATTTTACCCTCAAATTCTCTTCCTGTTTAAGTAGGAATGCACTGTTTTTATTAATTTTCAAATGAGGAAATTTTAAGTGATGCAGCTCAGATTTCAACTTTCGTAATCTGGCTCCAAAATTCATTCTTTTAAAAACCATGCAAGAATTTGCAACAACATGGGTGGAACTAGAGAGTATTGTGCTAAGCGGAAAAAGTCAGTCAGAGAAAGACAAATACCATATGATTTTGCTCATATGTTGACTTTAAGAAACAAAACAGATGAACATAGAAGGGGAAAAAAAGAGAGAGAGAGAGAGAAAAGCCAGAAAACAGTCTATTAACTATAGAGAACAAACTGAGGTTTACTGGAGGGTAGGTGGGTGGGGAGATGGGTTAAATGGGTGATGGGAATTAAGAAGGGCACTTGTGATGAGCACTCGGTGTTGTATGTGAGTGATATATCACTAAACTCTACACCTGAAACTAAAAAGAAAATCTATAATGGATAAATATATGCAAATATTTAGCAGATATATTTATATATGTATTTATTATATATGCATGCAAATATATATTAAAATATATCATCTTACTATTAAAAATACCATGCAAGTTAATATATGCTTAATATTAGAGATATTTATATAAAATTACTAAACATAATAATACATGGTGCCATTAAAAAGAACAAATGAAGATTTTTTTCTTTGCAAATATTAATACAGATTTATCTGTGACTTCAGAAAATTATGCATTTTCAGAGTACAGAAGAACTAATATCAGTATGAATTACATCCCCCTTAAATATCTGGGTTTTTGTTTTGTTAGTATCTATTTGAATTGACTAAAAAGTCATACCTCATTTTGTTGCACTTTGCTTTGTAGCACTTTGCAGTTAATTGTGTTTTTTTACAAATTGAAGGTTTGTGGCAACGCTACATTGAGCAAGTCTGTAGGTGCCATTTTTTTCCAACGGCATTTGCTTACTTTGTGTCTCTGTGTCACATTGGAAATTCTCACAATATTTTAAATTTTGTCATTATTATTATATTTGTTATGGTGATCTGTGATCAGTGATCTTTGATGTTACTATTGTAATTGTTTGGGGGTGCCATGGACTATGCCCATATAAGATGGCAAACTTGATAAATGTTGTTTGTGTTTTGACTGTTCTTCCACCAGCTGTTTCCCCATCTTTCTCCCTCTTCTCAGGCCTCCCTATTGCCTGAGACACAATGACATTGAAATTAGTCCAGTTAATAACCCTACAATGGCCTCTAAGTGTTCAAGTGAAATGAAGAGTAACACCTCTCTCACTTTATTTAAATCAAAAGCTGGAAATGATTAAGCTTAGAGAGGAAGATATGTCACAAGCCAAGATAGGAAAAAAGCTAGGCCTCTTGCACTAGTTAGCCAAGTTGTGAATGCAAAGGAAAAATTATTAAAGGTTGAACACACAAATGACAGGAAAGTGAAATAACCTTATTTCTGATATGGGGGAAGTTTTAGTGGTCTGGATAGAGGGTCAAACCAGCCACAACATTCCCTTTAGCCAAAACCTAATCCAGGACCTAACCCTCTTCAGTTATATGGAGGCTGAGAAAGGAGATGAGCCTGCAGAAGGAAAGTTTGAAAGTAGCAGATGTTGATTCATGAGGTTTAAGGAAAGAAGCCATCTCTATAACATAAAGTGCAAGATGAAGCGGCAAATGCCGATGGAGATGCAGTTCCAAGTTATCCAGAAGATCTAGCTCAGATACTTAATAAAAGTAGATCCACTACACAACAGATTTTCACTGTCCTGAGCAAACGTTTTTGGAAGAAGATGCCATCCAGGACTTTCATAGCTAGAAAGAAGTCAATGCTTGATTTCAGAGCTTCAAAGGAGAGGCTGACTCTCTTGTTAAGGGTGAATGCAGTTGGTGACTTTAAGTTGAAACCAATGCTTATTTACCATTCTGAAACTTTTGGAGCTCTTAAGAATTATGGTAAATCTCTTCTGTGTATGTTCTATAAATGGAATAGCAAAGCTTGGAGGACAGCCCATCTGTTTACAACATGATTTACTGAATATATCAAGTCCTCTATTGAAACCTATTGCTCAGAAAAAAAATTCTTTCAAAATATTAGTACTCATTGACAATGCACCTGGGCATCCAAGAACTCTGACGGAGATGTACAGTGAGATTAATGTTGCTTTCATGCCTGCTAACACAATATCCATTCTGCAGCTCAATGATTAAGGAGTATTTGTGACTTTCAAATCTTATTATTTAAGAAGTACATTTTGTAAGGTTATAGCTGGCATAAATAGGGATTCCTTGGATGCATCTGGGCAAAGTAAATTGAAAACCTTCTGGAAATGATTCACCATTCTAGATCCCATTAAGAAAATGTATGATTTATAGGAAGAGGTCAAAATAAAAACATTACTGGGAATTTGGAAGAAGTTGACTTCAACCCTCATGCATGACTTTGAGGGATTCAAGCCTTCAGTAGAGGAAGAAACAGCAGATGTGGAGGAAATAGCAAGAGAACTAGAATTAGAAGTGGAGCCTAAAGATGTTAACTGAATTGCTATAATCTCATGATAAAACTTGAATGGATAAAGAGTTGTTTGAGAGGATTGACTCCAATTTTAATAGAGGTTCTACTGTGGGTAAAATGCTATCAAACAACATTGCATGCTATGAAAAAATTGTTTGTGAAAGGAAGAGTGAATCAATTGTTGTCCTATTTTAAGAAATTATCACAGCCACCCAACCTTCAACAACTACCACCCCGACCAGTCAGCAGCCATCAACATCAAGACAAGACTCTCCATCAGCAAAAAGATTACAACTTGCTAAAAGCTCAGATAATGGTTAGTAATTTTTAGCAATAAAGCGTTTTTTAATTAAGGTATGTGCTTTTTTTAGACATAATGCTAAATAAATGCTTAATAAATTATAGTCAAGTGTAAACATGACTTTTGAATGCACTAAGAAACCAGAAAAATCCATTTGACTCTCTTTATTGCCATATTTGCTTTATTGCAATATTCACTTTATTGTTGTGCTCCAGGATCAAAGTCATAATGTCTCTAGATAGGTCTGCATTGGATGAAATACCTTGATTTTTCTTTCCTCCTGCCTCATTTTCCCCTATGTGTATTATGCACAGCATAAGTCATACCTTCTGACTATAGAAATTTCTTAAAGAGAATTCTTTCCAATTTCCTTCTAAATAAAGGGAAGTAAGAAATAAATTCTTCTATTGATCTTCCACTAAAAGAATGAAGCAGCATTTATATTTGATAGAACTTATGTGTTTTTATCAGAATTTAATTTTTTTATTTATATCATATAGTTAAGATAATTTTAAATTAGAATTGCTTTGAGGTTTTTAAATGTTTTGTTGAAATACTACAACCCAGTATGTATTCTAAAAAGTTTAGTGAAAGGTGTCTGGCAATAAATAATAAGTCTTTTAAAAAACATATTAAAAAAAATACTTGACAATAAATTAGAGTATATAAAAGTTAGCTTAAAACAGGTTTTTTAGGGCGCCTGGGTGGCTCAGTTGGTTAAGCGACTGCCTTCGGCTCAGGTCATGATCCCAGGGTCCTGGGATCGAGTCCCACATCGGGCTCCCAGCTCAGCAGGAAGCCTGCTTCTCCCTCTCCCACTCCCCCTGCTTGTGTTCCTGCTCTCGCTGTCTCTGTCTCTGTCAAATAAATAAATAAAATCTTTAAAAAAAAAAAAAAAAACAGGTTTTTTAGCAGGCATAAATTTAACCAAAGAATCAGTGATTTTGTTGTTTTAAGAATCAGTGATTTTGAACTTAGCAAGGATCTCTAACAAAACCATTTGTTCTAGTCCTAATGCTCAGACAAAAATGAGATTTTATCAGTATATTGTAAATGAGGCAACAGGTACCAGAGAGATTATGTAACATTGGAAAAGTGACTCCTAGTTTCTGGAGGGCAGTGGTTTGGGAGGATATAGGGGAAAGTTCTATGGCCCTTATTTCTGAACTTTATCTCTTATATAAAATATTTCACTCTATTTTTTATTGAATTCATGTTATTTCAAGTTAAATTATGCTAAAAACACTGTATACAAACTAGTAGTGCCTTCTTTGCATAGAATTTGAGTATCTTCCTGTTAAAAATGAATTTATGTCTCCAATAAATTGAAAATCTTGCTGTGTTCAATTTATATATCTAACTGTTATAGTATGGATTATACTTCAGAACTAATTGTGGGGACAATTTCAACTTTGTGTTTTGTCAAAATAATTTAGAACTGATCATAGAACACTGTTTTTACATTCTAGGTACAGAAAAACATTTTCAGAACTTGTGTACTTTGGAGAACAGTTAATACTTGACATTTTTCACTTCTTAAGCCAACATAAATAAACATTAAGATTGATTTTTTAGTTTTTTCCTCACAGAATTTTAATTCTTGCCAGTGAAAGATGGTCACATGGACAGGTTAAATGAAACTCTTCTAACATGAGGAAATTTGCTTGACAAAAAAAAATATTTTGGTTCACCACACTCTTTCCTTCTCCTTTCAGTTGCCCCATTATGTGAGCTTCATTTTCATTGTGAAACCTATTTTATATTTAACCCCTGTATTCAAATTTGACTGGATAAGGAATTTAATTTAGTAATTCCAAGGGAGAAAAAAGGTTTACATGGTGCATGAAAAATATTACACAGATATTACACTTTCTGCCAACACTAGAATACTAAAATTAAGTCAAAACATAAGATTACTGAATGCCCATACTGGTGGGTCTGCTGGAGTTACAGTTTTTAAAAGGAATATTAAAAGTACTTACTTATATATCCACACAATCTTTATATAGTTACTGGGGACATGGAATTTTTTTTAGGCACTGAAGCTGGTGTCCCATGGGAGTACAAGGAAGAAACCCACCCCATAGATAACCAAAGCATGAAAGGATAAAATGCAGAATATAATATGATTAGAAGAGAAATTTCTTATTACAGTAAAATTAACTAGTTTAGATAGAGAAAAAAAGTATCAGGTGGAGTTGAAGACTAAACAAACGCCATTTATACAGTAGTTTAAAGCAGAATAAAAGGTGAAACTAATAATGCATGAATAATCACGTAAATCAAGGTCTGAGTCTATTATATTTCAGCCGTGTAACTTCAGATAAATCTTTTAATATTTTGGTATTTCTAAACCTTGATCTGTCTGGGTTAAACTCTATGCTAATTTCTAACTGATGCTCCATAATCCACAAACCCAGAAAAGAGGAAGTCACTGTCAGTGCTTACACTGAGGAATTAGTACAATTAAATTGCTAAAGTAGATAATATAACTTGGAAGTCATTCATAAAATGTCTTAGAATGAAGTGATAATATCGTTAGAAGGAGTCTGCAATGGTCTAGGTAAAAAACATAATTTTCTGCTCTGTTTTTGATACTTAGAATAGCCGTACAATGGTATAGTAAAGTCAAAAACCCACCCTGATGCTAAGCTCTGCCAAACTTGCTACTTCTATAGTACTGTTCTAAAGTAAATATAGGTCATGTTTTTGAATATTCAGCAATTCTCTATGGCATGAGGGCAGTATAGTTAAAAACAATCTACAGTCACAGCTTATACAAAGAGAGAGAAGATAGCTATTGGAAAAAAACTATCAGTAGGAAATTTGACACAATGGAAGACTGCCACTTCCCATATGAAGACTGAATACTACTTCCTGTTCCCAGGATCAGCTTTCTACAGGCTTAGCTTCAGAACTGGAAGAAAATATTTGGGTGGTGTCCATACCATAGTGAAAAGAAACCCAACTGTGGTATGAATTGCCTTCATTTGCATAGAAAATTCATACTAATTCCTGTTTCAAATCAATGCTATGATTGAAAGACAAATGATTTTGTATTATTCATGACAAATATTTTATAGTGCAATATTTGTATCATGTTATACCTTGCTGCAGAAGAAATCATTAAAACAAATACATATTAAAATACTCTTTATATATTTTGGAATTGACAACTTGATTAACATACATCCATCACAGTGAATGGCAACGTAAATGCCATGCCAGGAGTTCTGTAATTACCATGATCTTTCATAGAATAATTAGAATTAAAAGGAAGGTTGACAGCTTTCCTCTAGAGAAACTCTAAAGTATATGATACATCTTACCAGAGTTTAATTTTGATGGCATACTTGCTTCTGCTTTATTAATGATGGATTTATACAATGTGAGTGATAAAACAATGATTGAAAAAAAAAACATAAAAATTAATATGGAGGGGAAATATGTTGTCACTTGTATCACCTAAGAATGTCTTAAAATTCTCACAGGAAACAAAAATTCCAAAAATAAATTTTATGTGATTAATATCATATAAAATCAATTTCATTTTTATTCCAAACTCAATTCAAAGGAGGAGACAGTAGGATTATACATGTTGATTGTATAGGCATGAGTAGGAAGTAAAAATTAGTAAAATGAACATGGTTATACCAGAAATAAAATTATTAGTAGTATTAGCAACAATAACTACTACATATTGCTCTTCAAACCTAATAGGTTTGAAGGCAATTAATGCATAGTAAGTCTAATTTTCAGTATAGATACCTTTTATATTATTTCCTGTGGAACCGCATTCCTAAAAAATTTAGTTCCAGAGTATCCAACAACTATATAATGGTAGTTAATATTTAGTTCATATCTTTCTAGCTTAAAAATCCATATTCTTTCCAAATAAACAAAATAGATTCAATCAAGTGTGAAACTCAAAATTAAGTATGGGGTCTGAATATTTATAATCTAAAGTTCTTCAATTCTAATTTCCATAGTACAAACAGTCTAAGGAACATAAGACCAGACTAACTTAATAACAACCCAATATTTTTTTCATTTTCTATTTTCCATATGAAATTAAGAAAGATATTATTTGTACTCCCTTCTAAATAATTATAAAATTTTAGATTGATATATGTCCACTATCCAAATCATTCAGTGATGTCTATCAAGTAATCTGTGAGAAATAGTTAAAATAATACAAAAATTATGTTAGTAAGTCTATATTAAATACCAAAGTAGAAATAGAGCCCCTAAATAACAAACATATTAAGTAGAGATAATAAAGCTGACCCTCTATCTCTAAATTATATACATGGATGAGATGGATTGGGATTATGAATGTGACAAAATTGTTGAGGTCAGAGAAAAACTGACAACCCATTTCCATGGAACAAAATTAGCCACACCATAACTCAAGCAGATTTGTGGCGAAGGTATCATGAAATAGTTCACGTTTAATTTTAGGGTTTTTTTAAAAACATTTAAGTAAAAATGAAAGTAGAATTTTAATATAACGGGACGCAAAAAGGAAATTTGAGCTGGAGCTACAAACTTGTGAGTCTTCTGCCAATGGGAAGGAATTGAAGCTGTCTATCTGGGTGGGAGTGCTGTAGAATGAAAGGAAATCAGATCCAGGAGTAAGTCTTGATAATGGTCAACATTAAATAGCTGGTGGAGAAGACTTTTTTTCTGTGAAAGACACTGATATGGAGGAATATTAATGGAAATAATTTGTTTAGTGAATGCAAGGAAAGAAAATGTTTCAATAGTAGGCTATGATAAACAATATCAAAAGCTAATAAGAACTACATAAATTGAGGAATGAATAATAAGTGCTTGAAACCATGGGTTACATCAATGCCATTACTAAGAGAAGTTTAAGTGGAGAAATCGGCATAAGATCAAGAATAAGTGGGTGAATTTATTGCAGGTAATTGGTTACTTAAATGGAAAGTCAGAGGTCAAAAAGGATTACACCCAAATCAAGTTATTATCAGCAACAGAAACCACTACCACCTTTAGACTACAGGAAAAAGGACAGAAGGGCGTTACCCAAGACCAGGAGGGCAGGTTAATATACAGCAATCTGGAACCATGTGGGCTTTTCTGGTGAGAGTGACAGAGGAGGCCAATCATGGCTAGAGGGCTAGTCTGAGGTTGGGGATGGGGATGGTCACTCTTCTCTGTCTAGGAATAGCTAAGGGTTGCATGGAAGAAGGTACATGCATGAATGCAGGTAGGTAACACTGGTGAATAAGCATCAATGGTTAATTGCCCAACCAACAAACTTTAACAGTAACAATTTGAGAGACCTATCAAAATTTTTAGAGGTACCTGAAAAATAAAATATTGACTAAAGCAGTTATCTTAATAAAGAAAATTGGCTTTTTTTCCCTTCTTTGTCTTATTCTGCTTTGTCCTCACTCCTTCCTTCTGGGATAAACTCCCAGATATTTATTTGCTTCCAAATATACTATCTGGCTTGGGTACCTGACTCGGCTTTTGGGGGAAATCCCAATTAAGAGTTTGTGTTAAAAGTAGCCCCAAAGAGCAGACTTTGGGTGTAGAATTCTTTATCTGGGTTGATGACTGGTCAGATGGCAAGAAAAATCTGATTGTTGAAGTGGGTATTAATAATCCCTGACCTGCTGTGGCATCACAATGATTAAGAACTCACTTGTGGAGGTCTGGAATGGACCTGAATGGGAAACACCAGGTTATGTAGTGTTGTCCCCTTGCATTTGAAGGGTATGACAGCAAAAGTGATTATAATAATTGTGTTTTTTGCTAACTGCCTTTAGCCTTGAAAAATAGAACGGAAAGCTCAGGGTAGCCAATTACCAGCTCAGTGGAAATGTTGAAATCCAGAACTTCAAAATTATTTAGACGTTCATCTCCTGCATCTGATTCAGACTATGGGGGAGAAAATCACATCCAGATGGCAGAGCTGGAAAGAAAACAAAATGTACAAACTTAATAGTTTGTACATTCCAATGCTAAGGTTAAAGACCTGAAATGGAGTTTTAGGACCATTACTTTGGCCTTGGAGATTTTTGAATGGATGCTTCTGAAAACCTGGAAATTCCCTAGATTACCATGAACTCTCTAGGAGAGCAGAAGGAGCTCTAACGCACTTGCTGGAGGAGATTAGCTTCATCTTGCCTGCAGACTCAGAAAAAATCCAACCTTAAAAGAAATGCATTTCTTGATAATCTTCATCCATTTACTCTCATTGCTCTCAGAAGAAAATATTTTAACATCACAGTAAATGCAGGACTTGGCTAATACTACTGGTGGAAGAAATAATCCATATGGAAGTGGACCTTCAGATGTTAGACTGAAGAAAGAGTTGATTGAAATTGATGAACAGGAAGTAGTAAACAGATTTGGACCATAAATTAATGGTCCAAACATAGAAAGTGAGGAAAAAAGCAATAAAAAATTAAAATTACACAATATTCAAAATGCTAAATTAACTAATAAATTGGTTCTATTATCTCATTGAATGCATAAAATAATTACATTCAACAACTATTATAACATAGCAGTTGTTTATTTTTATATAAAATATATTTTTATATTTATATATATATTATATTATTATAATATATTATTTATATTATAATATATAATATATATAATATATTATTTATATTATAATATATAATATATATAATATATTATATATATTATATATAAATATTATAAATATATATTTAAATATATATTTTTTATATTATAAAATATAAAAATAGATTTCTTTCTAAATAGAATAAAATGCAACCATGCAAATATGTACATTTAAATAAGGCAAAAAACAGGGGTGCCTGGGTGGCTCAGTCGGTTAAGCGACTGCCTTCGGCTCAGGTCATGATCCTGGAGTCCTGGGATCGAGTTCCGCATCGGGCTCCCTGCTCAGCAGGGAGTCTGCTTCTCCCTCTGACCCTCCTCCCTCTCATGCTCTCTGTCTCTCATTCTCTCTCTCTCAAATAAATAAATAAAATCTTTTAAAAATAAATAAATAAATAAATAAGGCAAAAAATAAACTTTCTATGCTGTTAAATTACAAATATGATTTACCAGTAAAATATAAATATTATAAATAAAATATGAAACATTTAAAAATAAGGAGGACATTTATTCTTGATATACATTCATGTACTATATCTATACTATACTTTCACTGGTAACTTCTGGGGAAAAAAGCTTTCCTCAATCTGGCCTTATATGTTTAAATTAAAATAATAATCTTCTTGGTTTTGCAACTTTTAATATTTGACACCTTCAAATGACTCTTCTCTAGAAGCACAATATTTTTTTTACCACATAAACTGAGGATAAATTTTGCTATGTAGAGCATTCCCTATGCTAGCAGTTTTCATATTAAGATGTGTAAATATTCCAGATCAAATATTTTCATAGTATCTCCATTTGTATACTCAAAAACGTTTTAGAATTTTTTTTTCTTTTCCTTCTTTCTTTTTTTTTTTATGGGTTCCTTATGTTTTGATGGCATTGGACAGTTTGTAAGATAATTTTACACTATTTCATTTAATAAGTCTGTGCATGTTACCAAAATAGCCATTTTACAGATTAACAAATGTAGATTTGAGGACAGTTCCAGTGCTAGTGAAGAAGGATTGAAACCTAGTCTTAGCAACTAGAAAAATATTTCTATAGGGAAAACTAAAATAAGTTGACTATTGTGTTATTTGATTGTAGGTTCTGCAAAATTATAGGCCTGATATGTTTCATTCAATTGGTATTAGAATACATGTATCCAATTAAAAAGAGCTCCTTCAAAAGATTACTCTCACAAGTTGAGATATTTCAAAGCACACTTAAAAATTTTATAATAAAATACTATGCGGTGTTTAATTTTTGTTTCTTTTCTTGTTTGATTTAAACCTAAATATCAGGTTTTCTCCCATTTGCAAGCTTTATTTTCAGTAAGTATTATCTAAAAATGTCAAACCTAAAGTTTAATGCACCATTTTTAATATTTTGATTTAAAATGTCTAATGTCTTTCTGTAAACAGAACTTTTTTTTACAAAAGATTCAGTTCAATAGTAATAACGCAATGCAATTGTAGGATCTTAGACTGATTTGATAGTTTGGGGTTTTTTTGTGTTTTTTTAAAATTATTATTATTATATTGCATATGGGCAGCAAAGAGAAAACTTGTTACCATGCTGTTTTTTATCCCCCATTGCACTATCACAAAAGTTTCATGTTCCTTTTCTGTAACTAGCTTATAGAAGAATATGCCTCTGGTCTAACAACTGAATTTTATCACAAAATGTAGAAAGCACAGGGTTTCGCTTTTTGGTTTTTGTTTTATTTGTTTTGTTTTGTTTTGAGGCAATTATGAATTGCATATTTATATCACTATCAATTCAAAGTACATTTTTGCTTCATAAGTTCTTTAATAAAAATAATTTTTAATAAGATTCTGTCCCATCAAAATGCAAATTTTCATATTAGCACAAAGTATGCATTCATATTAGCACAAAATAAATTTTTCTTAATATTAACTTTTTAGACTGGATTTATAATAACATTTACACAACTGTCAGATTTTTTTATTGGCATAATAGATTCTCAGAAATTTTATTTTGTTTATTTTAATTGGATGGAAAAAATTAAACCATTTTTGAATTAATTGGCTTTTCTCATAGAAGTATCTGATGACACTGATATAAAATTAGTATGTTCTTGAGGCGCCTGGGTGGCTCAGTTGGTTAAGCGACCAACTCTTGATTTTGGCTCAGGTCATGATCTCAAGGTCATGAGATTGAGCCCTTTGTGGGGCTCCCCACTTAGCAGGGAGTCTGCTTAAGATTCTCTCCCTCCCTCTCCCTCTGCCCCTCCCCCCACTCTCTCTCTCTTGCTCGCTCTCTCTCTCTCTCAAACAAATAAATATAATCTTTAAAAAGTAAAAAATAATAAAATAAAATTAGCATATTCTTAACTGTTTGTGAAGTATTTCTTATGCTAAGGGAACCAGTGCCCAAGAGCTATTGCACATACCTAGATGTTCTATTGATAAGGTGGCATTTGGATAAAGAACAAAATAAAATTGACATAAATTACGTTAGTATATATTACATTGCCTTAGTTTTCACGAAACCCACTCATTATATTGTGATAAGGTTTTCACATGATCGGGTTAACTGATGTATCACCAAACGAGATATGCCTTGAATCACAATAGTTCTAAAAATTGTCTTATAATTTCAATTTGGAGAAATTTTGTATGCTGAGGATTACAATTAGATTTGCTAATAGAATTAGTAAGCAACATTTAGATTCAAAATTGAACACTGAATCTTCATAAAAATATTTCATATCATTAACATTATTGTTTTAATTTTAGCATATAGATAAAATTCACTTTTATCACGATTCATTATTGATTCTTAAAGTAACATCTAGATCCATGCAACATTAATTTTCCTTCAGAATTTCAATACTGGGATGTTATAAATAAAACTTCTAAAAAAAGCAGTATGTTGCTCTGTGTTCACATCTCCACTCAGTTGAGACTATACCTTGATCATAGTTTCTTTTTTTTTTAATCATAGTTTCATTAAACATTTCTTTTTAGGATTAGTTTATGTGAATTTTCCTTTTCATAGCCATGCAAAGGGTTTCATTTATTTTTTCTAATCTGCTTACAATTTACTTTACTGGAATGCAACTCTGTTGGATATTTCATAAGCATTTTCTTTCTGTTCTAAATAAATTTTCCTATCTTTAAAAATACTTTAGACCTATTAAGAGTCAAGCAATAAAACATGCATTTGCTTGTTTTTTACAAGTATATGTTGTCATAATATCAAACAATAGTTCACATTAAATGAGAGCCCGTTGTGGATATTCAAAGTTTTTCCCAATAATGGCCATGATTTGGTTAAATCTAGTTGCTTTGTATTTAGTAATTCTTTGCATTGGGTGTCTGAGAGTAGTTATAAGCTGGTCTTTGAAATATGCTTCACTAAATTATTCCAACTTTTTTAGAGATTCCAAAAAATATCATAAATCATGTTTGAATATTCTGAAGACTGTCATTGTAAGTAGCACAGTTCTGATCATTTCTCCAAGCAATGCATTCAATTGCACACCATACATGTCACAAAGAAATCTCAAATTTTAGCCAAATTCTGGCTTGTGAATTTTTTCTTTTTTATTCTTATCAACATATCATTATTAACATTTTCATCGAGGATTATGATAACCGGTTCTTTTTAATCTTCATTTAAGTCAAGTTCTGTGTTTTCACAAGTAAAAAAAATCAGTGAAACAGTCATGAGTTTATAGTTAGTTGTTTTCTTACTTTCATAGTTCAAAAATATGTAATATAAATCACAGGTGTTTAACATGATATTGACCATGCTACAATCTACTTGACCTGAGCAACATTTACTTTTAAAACTTTATGTATATTATACAATTTTACTAACCATTAAACTATAATCTTGTTTGAGTTCTCTTTTTTTTTTTTTTTTTTTTTTTTTTTAGATTTTATCTATTTGCGAGAGAGAGAATGAGAGACAGAGAGCATGAGAGGGAGGAGGGTCAGAGGGAGAAGCAGACTCCCCGCCGAGCAGGGAGTCCGATGCGGGACTCGATCCCGGGACTCCGGGGTCACGACCTGAGCCGAAGGCAGCCGCTTAACCAACTGAGCCACCCAGGCGCCCCTTGTTTGAGTTCTCTATCCTAAAGAGTAGTCATTTGTTTTATCACATTTTTATCTAACATGTTTTGGTATTCAAGCACCTAATTTTGAAATTACTTCTACAAAAGCCAGAAAATTTATATTGTTTCCTGGACATTGTGAATGATTAGTACTATAAGAATTATCATTATATGGGCGCCTGGGTGGCTCAGTCGTTAAGCGTCTGCCTTCGGCTCAGGTCATGATCCCGGGGTCCTGGGATCGAGTCCCACATCGGGCTCCCTGCTCGGCAGGAAGCCTGCTTCTCCCTCTCCCACTCCCCCTGCTTGTGTTCCTGCTCTCGCTATCTCTCTCTCTGTCAAATAAATAAATAAAAATCTTTAAAAAAAATTATCATTATGATTGACTAAGACTGTTGAATCACAGATCTGTACCTCTGAAGCAAATAATACATTATATATTAAAAAAAAAAGAAGAAGAAGATAGCAGGAGGTGAAGAATGAAGGGGGGAAATCGTAGGGGGAGACGAACCATGAGAGACGATGGACTCTGAAAAACAAACTGAGGGTTCTAGAGGGGAGGGGGTGGGGAGGATGGGTTAGCCTGGTGATGGGTATTAAAGAGGGCACGTTCTGCATGGAACACTGGGTGTTTTGCACAAACAATGAATCATGGAACACTACATCAAAAACTAATGATGTAATGTATGGTGATTAACGTAACATAATAAAAAAAAGAAAGATAATAAAAAATAAAAAAAATAAAGGTTAGACATTCATTATGATATTTTAAGTATAGCATGTCAATGATCTATACCAATATAACTTTGTTGAATAACTATGGTATAGTTTACTCTACCCTTTTCTTTTTTCTTGTAGTAAATGCTATTTTGTGTTTGAGTAGAAACTGTTCACTTCCATTGTTTCTAGTTCTTAAAAATTAATCCAAACCACCTTTTAAAATATTTTTTTCTTTTCTTTTCTGCCTTTTTCTCCGAGCTTCAACTTCATAATTTCTATATCTACCAAGATTTCACATTTCATTTCTTTCCAGACAGTTAAATGTTTTAAAAATGTAATCAAACTGTATTTATGTGTAAGAAAAATGTAATGCACTGTCTTAAAAGTAAAAGTCTGATTTAACTCTGCATGGTTTCAGAGATCCAGAGTCCTTCTATTCTAATGCTAAAACAAATACATGTTGTGATCCAAACAGAAATATCCACACTAAAAGCGACAGGATGTAGGAAGAAATTTTAAAACATGGGTAAAATCTAAAACCCAGCAGGAAGTTCACACACTGCACTTTCATTTTCATCCAGAATTTAATTTCATGTCCACTTGTATCTAAAAGTGAGGCTAAGAAAACATGTTTTCTTTTAGTACACATGTGTCTGGGGGGGAATTTTTAATAAAGAAGAGAAAGAAAGAAAGAAAGAAAGAAAGAAAGAAAGAAAGAAAGAAAGAAGGAAGGAAGGAAGGAAGGAAGGAAGAAAGAAGGAAGGAAGGAAGGAAGAAAGAAGAAAAAGAAAGAAAGAAAGAAAGAAAGAAAGAAAGAAAGAAAGAAAGAAAGTAAAAAGAAAGAAAGAAAGAAAAAGAAAGAAAGAAAGAAAAAGAAAAAGAAGGAAGGAAGGTAGGAAGGAAGGAAGGAAGGAAGAAAGAAAGAAAGAAAGAAAGAAAGAAAGAAAGAAAGAAAGAAAG